>NC_039364.1:103660726-103960726 GCF_003573695.1 Papaver somniferum
AGACTCTGTCGTTATCGGAGTACGGCGAGTTGATTCAACGATCCAGCTCATATGACTTAGTCATCCAAAGATGACGGTGCCGTTATGAAGACCGTCAAAGATAACAGAGACTTATGAAGACCTTCAGTTTAACCCAGCTAGCCGGCGGCAGTCCTCAGGTGACCGACGGTGGCCGGATTCCTTCCGATGATGACGTCAGCAATCCCGGCGAACACTTTTGGACAGAGATTTCCACACGGGTATTATCCACACATGGGCTTGGTGGACTAATTGGAGATGGGTTTTGAGAAGACCTAATTTTGAAAAGAGTATCCTTTTGGAATGGGAGAAGCATATAAATAGAAAACTCTTTCTCTAAACCTAGATATCTCGATTAGGGAGGCTTTTACTTGTTTTCTAGGGTTTACAACATGAAAACTTTTCTCTTTCTTCTTGTGATGAACTCCTTGAGCATGAGTACTTAATTTTATTATTGGTTATGGAATAGTTGTATTTCACATAACATGATTTTGGGTTTAATGAATTATTTTTGTCTCATAATTATCGTTCATGATTCTCTGGAAATATAGTTATATGATTGACGTATTATAACATGATGGATTGTTTGTTTTGTCAAGTTGAAAATTGGTAGAACTTGTAATCACATCTATTGCTAGTTTAGGGTTTATCATTGAGCGATATCCTTGAACACAAGTAGCATAAATATGGTTATAGCTTATAGTGATATATCCTTGTAATCATATGTGAGTCGTGACCTTTGTTCGAATTGTTTGCGCAATGTATTTCAATTGAAATGATTAGCCTAATTTCATGAATCTTAATGCTCCATGGGAATTGAACTTGATTAGCGCAAGGCGTTTGGTCATTCTTTTGGTAGAATTCATATTTGCATCGTTTTACATGTATGTGTGATGAAATCAGGAAATTGCGGGATATTCTTTCGACTAGGTATCTTTGGGCTTTTGATAATGAGAGATTGAATAAAAATTCTAGTTATTAAGACAAGAACATGTTAGTGAATGAAACGAAATCCTTAACCAATATTCTCATCTTATTGATTTGCTTGTTTATTTCTTTGCTTGCTTTTATTTTATTTTTAGTTTCATAAAAACAAAACATCCCCCCATTGTTTGCTTAAGATACCAAAACATATTGACAACCTAGACCTCTATGTGGGAACGATCCTTTCTTACCCTTGCTTCATAATATATTTTGAGTAGTAAGAAAGTGTAATTATTTTTGACGCCTACGACGTCAATCAATTTCCCACCAACCCCGGCAGCGACGTCGCCATCACCGGATACATATGAACAACCTTCCGTAACCATCCCCCTACTACTAATAAGCTTATGAATTATTTATTCCCTAAGGTCTTCGATAAAAATAAAAATTGATGTTATGAATTGAAGTAAGGTTTCAGTTTTCTTCATTCTTCGACTCTACGGAGTATGGACTTGGTAAGGGAATTCTTTGAGAGAGAAGAAGAGAAAGAATGTAGTTTGGAAGTATCAAGTATAAGAGCATATCCAATGCTAACTTGGTGTGCATCCTAAGTGGAAGGGTTTCTTTATGAATGTGAGATAAAATTTCTTTGATTTAAGGATGTCAAAAACAATCCATCTCCAACCATAAACCAAACCTATTAGTTGAATTTTTTTTACACCATTGATTAAAAACTTAAACATTTAACTACTTAATTGATAACTTTATATTTTGATGATTAGGATGTTTACATCCTTTAAGGAAACCTCTAAAACCAGAGGATGGAGTAGAGGATGTGAGAATAAATAACTACCTGACACATCATCCTTACATTCATCTTTAAAGTTTCCATTGGAGAAGTTTTTTTTCCTAAAAACACAAAAAATCCTATGTGGCCTAAAATATTGGAATTCTCCAAAGTCTCATTGGAGATGCTCTAAGAGGAGAAATTAACTCTTTTCCCAAATGCAGTACACTTGCTGTCACCCCCACCCTTTTCTCCGTGATGTGGCATTGTCTTGTTAGTTATTTCCACGATAAATTCGTCCTCACCCTAACACACCTGGAAAAACAGGGGCTCCGCTTTAAAAGAGAGCCAATAAAACGTTGACACATAGGGTGTAAAAAATTGGGTATAAATCTGGGGGATTTTTTAGCAACCCTGGTGTGGATAACGATGCTTAGGCACATATCTGTTTGATTCTTTGGATAGTAATCTTTGTTTGCTCTCTTACCCTTCCAATGATCATAAAAATATGATTGTTGTCCTACGAGCTTCTTGTCATATTCCTCACCGGGGTTTCAAAATGCGTAATCAAAATGCGTAATAATATCATCGTAAATACCATTAAGTTAAAATCCCCGATATAACTCTAAATATATAGATACTTGTCTTTTTCTTTATAGTTGGGTTAAAAACCCATGTAGGTCGATATTTCATTGATTCTCTCGGTCTCATGGAGGATTCTCACCTGTTGATGTCAAGCTAGGATTTACGTTTGAACTCTAAAGCTAAAAATATGATGCTTGGCCTTTGAGCGTCATTTTAGAATCCTCACTGGAGTTTTAAATTGCAAATAATGTTGCCGTAAATATCCTAAGTTGAAATATTTATCATATATATAAATCGAATAGGCTAATATTTCATTTATTTTTTAGATAGCATAGGCTAATATTTCATTTATTCTTTAGATAGCATTGGGTTCTTTAGATAGCATAGGCTAATATTTCATTTATTCTTTAGATAGCATTGGGGGTTCTTTAGATAACATGGGCTAATATCGACTCTATCTTTTTGGTATGAAGTCAGAATTTACATTTGAACTCAAAATCTGCTCATTGAGCCGTAAAACACTTGCCACGTTTTCGCCAAATCGTATTCTTGCTTGCTCTCTTATCTTCCAATGATCATAAAAAAATGATGCTTGACCAATGACCGTCTTGTCATAATTCCTATGTTGTCGGGAAAACTCAGTTTAGAATTTACCCCTGAACTGTAAATCTACTTATTGAACCACAAAGTGCTTACATCCTTTTCGACTAATCGCAATATCTGCTTGCTCTGATCGTAAAAATATGAACCTCACCCTAAATATCCTAAGTTGAAATCCTTATCATAGCTATAAATATACAGATTCTGTCTTTTTCTTTTTTCATGATTATAAAAAATGGGTAGGTTAATATTTCATTTATTCTTTAGATAACATTAGGGATTCTTTTTGGTATGAAGTCCGAATTTACACATGAACTTTAAATCTGCTCATTGAGCCATAAAACACTTACCATCTTTCTGACAAATCGTATTCTTACTTGCTCTCATACTCTTTAAATGACCTAATATATATATATATATATATATATATATATATAATGCTTGAAAAATGAGCGTCATGTCATAATCCTCACCAGAGTTTTAAATTGCATAATAATGTTTTAGGGAAGACTCAGGTTAGAATTTACGTTTCAATTGTAAATCTACCTATTGAACCATAAAATGCGTACATCTTTTTCGACTAATCGTTACATTTTCTTGCTCTCTTACTCTTCTAATGATCCAAAAATATGAATCCTCACCCTAGTTTTAAATGGCAAAATAATGTCGTCGTAAAAACCCTAAGCTGAAACAATCTTCATCGTAGCTTTAAATATACCGATCCCCGTCTTTATTTATTATGAATCTAAAAAACTGCGTATGTTGATATATATCATTTAGAAATAGCATTGGGAATTCTTTCTTTCTGGTCTGATCTCATAAGTTACATTTAAACTCTAAATTTGCATGTAAAGCCACAAAGCACTTACCATCTTTTCGAAAAATCGTAATCTTTGTTTTCTCTCTTACTCTTCCAATAATCTTAAAAGAAAAATGATGCTTTACTAATGGGCGTCATGTCAGAATCCTTATCGAGTTTTAAATTGCATTTTCGGGAAACTCAGGTTAGAATTTACGTTTGAACTGAAAATCTACCCAGTAAACCATAAAATGCGTACATCCTTTTCGACTAATCGTAATCTTTGCTTGCTCTCTTACTCTTCCGATGACCATAAAAATATGAATCCTCTCCTTAGTTTTAAATTGCATAATAATGTTGTCGTTTAAACCCAAAGTTAATATCTTTATATTAGGTTTAAATGTATCGTTCCTCGTTTCTTTATTATTATGGATCTAAAAAGCTACTTTGGCTGATATATCATTTATTCTTTCGATTTTCTCTTTTGGACCCGAAGTTAGAATTTACATTTGACCTATAAATCTACAGATTGAACCACAAATTGCTTACCATCTTGGTGTAAATGCAAATAGTTCATTCTCAGCCGTTGGATTTGAATTCCGAGACGTTATTATAAATATAAACCTAAAACAAAAACCTTATATGGTTTTCATTTTCTTTTTTCCTTATCTATCGGCAGCACACTCTTTCTCTCTAAGTAGAACAACTCTAAACCAAGGTTTTCAAATCCTAACCCTAACGTAATAAAGTGAAAACACGCCAGAAAATCTTGATCTACCTCTTGTTATCCAAGAACTCGATTCGAATTTTTTCTGGTCTAATGGTGGAAGGGAGTGGGGGAAGTGTAGCAGCTTTGGTCTTTGATGACGCTTGTAAGAAAGCATGTAGCAATTGAAAGCTCTTCTCGCATGTCCATAGTCTGACATCACGACGGGTACCTTACCATTTGAAATAATGTTTAACGCATAGACAAAAATCTGGGATGTAATCATCTGTTTAATTGCTCTCATGCTTCCTTACAAGCATGATCAAAGACAAATGCGACCTATTTAGCAAGAAGACTAGACAAGGGTATTATAAATTTAGTTAAGTCTTTGATGAAGGCACCAAATTCACCTTGTTTACAACATTTTGTTCTATTTACATCTTCTTCGGTTAAAAAGAATCCCTAGTTGGTGTAATGTGCTTTACTCATAAATAGATTCAATTTTTAAACCTTGACAAGTGGTCAGCTGCTGCATTTTCCTTCTGACGCACTAGATATTTCAGATAATGTGTAATGCAATCGGTTGCACATTATGTATAAGATGGTGTTAAAATTGGTCCATGGTATAATCAAATCCATGGGTACTTTTTTTTTTGAAAGAAAAGGTTATATATTGAAAGGGGAAAATATGTACATGGGTTTGGATCAAAAGATCCCCAAGGAAGTTAATAACCAACAACTAATTACATAAGTACAAAATCCTCCCAGTGATATAACACTTGATTCAATGAGTAGTCTTTGAATATTTCCTTCGTCGAACTCCAAAGATAAATATCCATAATTATCGCATGAGCCAGCTCGTCCTTCGATTTACACCTTCTTCCATGAACTCTATTGTTCCTTTCCAACCAAATCTCCCAATTGATAGCGAAAGGCAACATATGCCAAATAGTTCTTTTACGCACTGATTTAACATCTAATCTCCAACCCCTCATCATAGAAGTAAACCTATTATCCATCACCCAGAATACTTGCAGGGACTTAATAAAGTAACTCCACAGATATGAAGCCCAACTGCAGGAAAGAAATAAGCGATCCATTGTTTCTTCTTCATTATAGAAAAGACAAGAGTGAGAAGCGACCTCAACTCCTCTATGCTCCAGCATACTCCTTGTAGGTGATTCTACACACCCCGTGTTTTACACCGAGAGTATATCTGACGGATGAGGGAAATGCCTCTCAGCATTTGGATACGTGAAGGTGAATGTGGGTCCCTATTCTTTGCTTCACTCGGTACACTCTTTGGTGGGGAAGCTGAAGTGCATCTAGCATATTCGATTGAATTGTGCATAGCAGCCCACATAATGAAACACACCTTTTGTTACAGATGGCTTCTCGTTGACCTAATGGAGGGAGTGGGGGAAGGCGGTGGGGGAAGTGTAGCAGCATCGGGAATTTTGAAAAAAATTATTGGCCCCAAACCTGTAGATATCCTTTCCTTTTTAGTTTACCCAGGACTCATGCGGGTACGTTGTGAACAATGTGGTCAATCTCGGTTGATACGAGCGAAATACCGCCGATAATTTCGGTTTCAGTGTTTTTCCGTGCTGGCTATATTGCTGATATTACATCGGTGTTCTCCGATGTCGGCCAATATTCACAGAAATATTGTGTCTCGATACCCGGCCGATATCCACTGAAGTTTGATATTGACTCATGAAGAAGAAAACATGTGAGAATGATTTTAGGGTCGGATGGGTGGGGTTGTCCGCCTAACAGGTTCGGTGTGTTGCAATATTATTAGCGGTTTCTCTGGAAAGGCATCTTCGCCTTAGAAAGAAGACACTTAACGTGAAGAGGGGCACCATCAGGCCCTTGACTTGATCACTTTTGATCCCCATGGAAAAATTGGAGGTCCCACTATAATCACTTTCATGGTTGATGTTTTCCTATAAACAACATATACTGTCGATAACAACTCGTAAGTGTATAAATATATCCAATGTTGTTGGTCACAGTACTCCAGTCTAGCTGAACCGGATATCTGACTTGAGGTTCGAGTGCTCAAATCATTCCCCTCTTCACTATTAAGATTGTGCCCCGTCGTGTCCCAAAATTGGACAAGCCCCTATTGTCCCGGCTGTAGCAAGGTTGTTTGAAAACCACGGGCTATGAGTATTAATTTCATTGGATGTGTATGTCTAATAACAGGGGATAAACCATTGGATATTTAATTAAAACAAACGTAATATAACTAGCCAAATAACGCTTGGATGCCATGCGACGCAGAG
The DNA here is from genome assembly GCF_003573695.1 of Papaver somniferum. NCBI lineage: Eukaryota > Viridiplantae > Streptophyta > Magnoliopsida > Ranunculales > Papaveraceae > Papaver > Papaver somniferum. Next base: position 103,667,437 of record NC_039364.1, read on the forward strand.
GAGCGGGAACTTCGAAACAAAGAGATCGTTGGCGATCTATTCCGCAAACCTCTTGGAATTCCCGCCTAACACCATAGTGACCCTCACGTTCCTCTCCACTACCAAAATCAATCGTTCAGAAAAAAGTTTGTTTATAAAAAAGAGCAACGCTCTCCCGCGCGGCAACGCAGAAGAGATTTATAAGCTAGTGAATAATGAACCTTGTTGAACTCAATATTAGACAAAACAATGAGTTATTTAATAATCATCGTAACTTTCTATAACACGAAGATGGTACTGAAGTTCTTCCTAATGGAGATACTCGTTGGAAATACAAGGAGAATGCACGTCCTATAGGAGCAAAAAAAGCCAAAATGCTAGCCAGACAGAAGAAGGATCGTGAGCAAGGTATATTTAGAGAAGGTGATGAGGGAACATATTCGGTTAAGATGGAAGAAGATAGGTGTTAGAGAATTGCTCGGTCGAACTCGCATGCGTTTCTATCTCAAGCATGTTTGTCAATGTTAGTGATCCAAACTATAAGTCTTGATTTCTAGCCTATATAGCTAAAGGTATCAGACTAGGATAGAAAGTGTAGTTGAGCTCAAGACTCCATGGAAATCATCATACAAGACGAAGGACTACTCAAGGAACCGATGGATCTTTATCGATTAAAAGGTATGTGCAGACTTGAACTTATCTGTCACTTAAAAGTCTATCTAATCTATCTCCTGTTCTTGAGACAAAAGTCGTGTTGATATATAGACTTTCATTATACGCATTTGCTATTTCGAGCCGAGTTTAACTTGCCTATCTATTTCTCGAAATATATGTTGGTAAGCTTTCGCTTTAGCCGAATTCATCTTTACCTAGTTACGAAAGTCATGTTATGTTTCAATCACTTTGAAAATTGCTCTGACGAAAAATGGTCTGTGAATTACGGCTATATCCGTCCTCTGAGAATGTTTCAATGATTTAAATGAGAGTTTAGATTACATAACCATTGGTAGGATATAAGCATTATTGTGGAAACACATATATGTATAAGTCCTTATTCCTTGAACCAAAGTTTGCGAACTTTGTTGATCAAGAGAAATGGAATGTGGCGTGAGCCAAGTCCGCGAACTCAGTCCGCGAACCATCGTAAGTTCTCGACCCGAGAATTTCTGCTGGAGTTTGTGAACTCCTTCCGTGAGCTTAATTCCGCGATCAGTCCGCGAACTTGAGCAGGTTATATTTAAAACCGGTTGTTCTTGAACTCATGTTTATATAAACTAAGGAATGCTTCAATTGTCCGTGGCTATAAAGTTCATGAACCGATTCGAGTGAATCAAACCGTTTTTACTTCGATTGTGTCTTTTGTAGTTACATAAGATCTAAGCAATTGAACAACTCTCTAACTAGTTCATTTGAGTCATTTGGACTAGTTATGGTGAAGAAGAATATGGAGGATATGAAAGTGATCATATGGCTAACCATTTGGTTAACTATTGTTGAACCAACAAATGTTAATGTTTGGGAACGGCTACATAAACCCAAAATTGGACATTTCATTTGTGTGTAACAAGCTAAGTTTTCGATCCAACGGTTGAGAAATATTAGCTTGAATCTAATCAGGTTTTCATCTAACGGTGAATATTGAATGCTTTGTTACCAAGCTAACATTGATTGCAAACCCTGATTTGAAAGACTATATAAGGGAGAACTTTAGCATATGGGAAACCTAATCCCCACACCTTACATGTGATACTAGTTGTGCTAAGATAGAGTCGATTCTCCTTTAACCTTTGGTTTCTTCTTCTAAACCAGGTTAACGACTTAAAGACTTCATTGGGATTGTGAAGCCAGACCGATACTACTTTTCTTGTAGTTACGTGATCTGATCTTGTTGTTTCTATCGTTACGAGTACGTTTGTAATAATTGGCTCGATATTTATATCTCCGATAGGCAAGATAGAAAAGTAATCACAAACACTTCGTCTCATCGTTAGTGATTCCACAATATCTTTTTTCGTCGCGTCAATTAAGATTATTGTGAGGTGATTGATAATACTAGGCTGTTCTTCGGGAATATAAGTCTGGTTTATCAATTGATTCCTATTCACCTTGATTTATCAAAATACGGAACAAAACTCATAGGTATATTCATGGGAGACGGATTTATCTATCACTGTAGACTTTTCTGTGTGATACAGATTTGTTTATTAAAGTCTTCGACTTTGGGTCGTAGCTGAAAAAACGGGGGTCTAACAACACCACCCAATATTTCACTTAGCAATCTGTATGGACAAACTCGAATATACTTTCAATAGAATCAACAAGACTCAATCAATTAAAAGCATATCAACGAGTTTATATCTCTCTCTTGATTTGATTTACTCAAGCACATCCTGCGAGTTCTAATCAAATACAAGGAATAACTTGGACGTTACCAAAGATCAATGTCCAAGGATCAATCAATGATAATCAGCAACCAAAGGTTTGATTAATCTAATTGATGATCTAAACGCACAACCTGTATTATTTCAATTATAAAGATAAACAATATAACGCGGAAACTGAAATAACACAGACACCAGAAATTTTGTTAACGTGGAAACCGCAAATGCAGAAAAACCCTGGGACCTAGTCCAGATTGAATATACACTATATTAAGACGCTACAGACACTAGCATACTCCAAGCTAACTTCAGACTGGACTATAGTTGAACCCCAATTAGTCTCCCACTGATCCAAGGTAAAGTTGTATTCCCTACGCCTCTGATCCCAGCAGGATACTGCACACTTGATTCCCTTAGCTGATCTCACCCACAACTAAGAGTTGTTACGACCCAAAATCGCAGGCTTTAACTGAAAAAGCGGGGGTCTAACAACACCACCCAATAATTCGCATAGGAATATGTATGTACAAACTCCAATATACTTTTTATGAGAATCAACTAGACAGTCAGACTCAATCAATAAAAAGATATATCAAAGAGTTTATATCTCAATCTCTCGATTTGATTTTTACTCAAGCTAAAATCAATAGTGAATCTTTATCAAAGATAGATAACTTGGACGGTACCAAAGACCAATGTCCAAGGATCAATCAATATCAATCAACAACCAAAGTTTGGATTTCCAATTGATGATCACGAACGCACAACCTGTATTATTTCAATTATCTAAAATATAATGCGGAAAAGAAATAACACAGACACCAGAAATTTGTTAACAAGGAAACAGCAAATGCAGAAAAACTCCGGGACCTAGTCCAGATTGAATACACACTGTATTAAGCCGCTACAGACACTAGCCTACTCCAAGCTAACTTCGGAATGGACTATAGTTGAACCCCAATCAGTCTCCCACCGATCCAAGGTACAGTTGTACTCCTACGCCTCTGATCCCATCAGGATACTACGCACTTGATTCCCTTAGCTGATCTCACCCACAACCAAGATTTGCTACGACCCAAAATCACAGACTTGATAATAAACAAATCTGTCTCACACAGAAAAGTCTATCAAAGGATAAATATGTCTCTCACAGATAAACCTTAGTTTTGTTCCGTATTTTGATATAAAATCAAGGTGAACAGGAACCAATTGATAATTCGGTCTTATATTCCCGAAGAACAGCCTAGATTAATCAATCACCTCTCTACAATCCTTCTTGACTACACAAGCGGATTGTCGAGGAATCACAAATAGTGAGACGAAGATGATTGTGACTTCTTTATCTTGCCTATCGAAGAACTCTCACGATCTCAAGCCAATCAATCGATTGTACTCGTACGATAGAAGATGCAAGATCAGATCGCACAACTACGATAAAGTAGTATCGATCTGGCTTCACAATCCCAATGAAGTCTTTAAGTCGTTAACCGGGTTTTAGAGAAGAAAACCAAAGGTTAAAGGAGAATCGACTCTAGCGAGCGCACTAGTATCACACAGACGTGTGGGGATTAGTTTTGCTCAAAGCTAGATGTCTCCTTTATATAACCTTCAAAAATCAAGGTTTTTCCTTAGTTACAAAGAAATCCATATTCACCGTTAGATGAAAACCTGATTTAGATTCAGCTAATATTTCTGAACCATTAGATCGAAAAACCTAGCTTGTCACACACACTTTGGTAAACGTTTACTGGGTTCGTGAAAACCATGCCCAAACGTGTACGTGTATGTTGGTTCAACATAGTAACCCAAAAGGTCAACCATATGAGCATTTCATATTAACCATGTTCTTATTCACCATATGTAGATGGGGAAAAACGATTTGCTGGTTTTTAAGGAATTGAGGAGACGACCTTACGTAGGAGACTCCTCGAACCAAGCGAAATGTTAATCCTCACACAAATGCACCTCTGCGAAGGGGGTGCTTTAGATTCGAGAGATCAATCTGTAGTACTCCAGCCTAAATCAAGATAATGACCGTTCCAGAGTAAATTCAGTCACAAGAGAGGATGGGTTGATTTGTAGGAGGGAAGATGAGAAATATGTGGAATCAATGGTAATCAAAGATTGTGGGTGTGTGAATTCTGAGTACGATAAGCTCTGAGTGATTGAAATTGCTCAATTGAGAGTAGTTTCTCAATTAATGAGTAAATTATCTCGTGTTGTCGATGAGACGTGAGATTGATGATACTGATGATGATTCAATCATGATTCAGAGACTTATTTATATTGCTGGAATTGTAGACACCATGATTCCATGAAGTGTGACAGTTGATGGAATCAAGGAGTGGGGAAGTGGAGATCGTGTTTGAAACCAGTTGCTCAACATGTGGAGACTTGGTCGATTTTCCACCCACTACCTCGTGAATTCCTTCAACTGATTGCACGACTTTCTCACATTCCATCGTGTGTTTAAACACACGTGCCGTAGACCGCCAGACCAAAACCCTAAGTGATATCCCCCCAAGTGACACGATTGACATCTCGTGGTTTGTTAGTCAATTGATGACTTCGTGGTTTGATGGGACGATGAGTCCATGTAGTCGTTGAGTTGAACATGATGTTCAGAAACTCGTGAATTGAACATGTCATGAGACAGAGATATAGTTCTTACGATGAAGTGATCAAGTATTGCTCATTCGTTGGATCGTTGAATATTGATTGTTGAACCAATATTCCTTAGTTTGAACAAATATTTATCATCTGAGTAAGTGTTGCTCATGTGATGAATTGTTGAATATTTGATCGTCTGAGCATGTGTTCCTCGTCTGATGGATTATTGGCAGCGTACCAAAAATATTAATTAGAATACTGGTCATTGAACCGAGCATAATTAATAAAATGAATGACCATGAGGTCGTCATAAAATTATTAAGGTTAGAATCTGGAATGATGATCCTTGGATTCAGAAACCCTAATTTGATCATTTGATGATCAATTCATGGTTTGTCAGAATTTCAACCATGGGACGAAGGAGGGAGCGACTACATGGGACCATGGATCAACCATGTAGTGTCCATATGCTCACGTGAGCAAATACGAAGAACTCCTGAAGAGTTGACGATTTTTTGGTGAAAGAATGATTAAATGCTGGTTTAATCATTTATTCGAAAATGCTCGTCTGAGCCTTAACCTAATTAATTATGAGGAGGCGAGGGACCAACCATAGAGTCATGAAACCGGCCCTGGGTTGTCCCGTGACCTCCTAACGATCACTTCATGAAAATCCAAAGTGTTTGGGAGAGTTTTGGACCTAATACGAGCAATTGTGCAAATTAGGTCAAAACTGTGAAAATTGATGGGACCGGCTTCCGTGAGCCAAAGAGCCAATCTTGGTCGGTAAAGATAGCGTGCTCGTGTCCCCAAGGCGTCCGCGTCTTAGTCCTGAGAATTTTGATATTTTTGGCGTGCAATTGAGCATCCATTCGAGAAAATATGCCAAAATTAGGGTTTCGACGAAACTGAGGAAAACACCATGAGATGATGAAAAATAATTATAAAATAAAGAATGAGGAGGCGTGGGACCGCCGTGGTCAAGGCATGGTCGACCGGTCGTGACCACGGTCCCGTGGTGCTTTTCCTTAATTTTATAATATTTTGATGATTTTATGAAAAATTCATGAATTTTGAGAAATTTGATGAATTTTGGGAGTTTCCATGAATTGAAGGATTTTTCATGAGTTCAAGGAAGCAAAAGATATTAAAATAATAAAACAAGGGCGTGTGGGACCGTAGAAGGAATGGCCGGCCGGCCAGGGCTCGGTCCCACGAGTTTCCCTAATTTTATAATATTTTTAGGTATTTTGATGATTTGAGGGAATTTTTCCTAATTTGAGAGAAATACCATGAAATCAAGGAATTTCATGAATTCAAGGAAAACTAATAATAAAATAATGAAACAAAGGGGCGTGTGGGACCGGCTAGGACATGGCCGGCCGGCCAAGGCCCGGTCCCATAAGTTTTCATAATTTATTTTATTTTATTATTATTTGATGATTTGTGCAAAATACCATGAAATCAAGGAGTTTTTTCATGAAATTTGAGAAATAACAATAATAATAACATAATAAGGAACCGTGGGTGTGGGGCCGGTTGGGACCAAGGCATGGCCGGTTGGCCAATGGTCACGCCCCACACTCCTTTCCTTAATTTTATATTATTTTTTATGGATTTATGGAAGTACCATGAAACCGAGGAGTTTCCTCAAGACGAAGGAGATTTGATAAAATGAGAGAATTTTCATCAAATCATGGAAAATAATAAAAATGCATTTAAAATATAAAACTGGCGTGGGATTGACCACGACACGGTCGGTCGGTCGTGTGTCCGTGCTCCCAGCACCCTGGTCAATATTTTTAATTATTTATTATTTTCTTCTCTATTTTGCATAGGTTTATTGTTTCGTTGTATTTTGAAATACTCGTTCGTGCGGTGACTGTTACTGTATCATCGTTGAATACACCTTCACCATTTGAATCGGGGCTTACTTAGAGGTAGCTCAGACGCCCGGTTGTTGATTATTTATTACTAATTGTGGAATTCAGTGGAGAATATTTCACAAAACTGAGTAATAAGATGTTTATTATTAATTCATAGGATCAGCTGAGGATTCGACTACGAATTCAGAATAATAAAGTGAGCATTACCATTCCATGGGATCATAAATTCGACCATAGAATCAGAGTAATTAAGGTTTATCTATTGTATTTATGAGACCAGTTGTGGATTCGATCATGAAATCGGAGTAATGAGATAATATGGTTATTTCTATTCTATGAGATCAAGTTGTGGATTCGATCATAGAATCAGAACAATTGTTATTGTCATTCCATGGGACCAGTCGTGCATTCGACCATGGAATAGGAGCGATCGTAATTAGGAATAATTAACTTTGTGGATCTATACTAGCAGAGCAAGCTGTCTAGGAGCATTAATTATCCTGATACGAGCTTTCCGGTAAGTCATATCCTTTATATAGTCAGGGTAAACTTGTTGTTTGTTCCTGAAGACGTTATCGCTCTATACTAGCAGAGCAAGCTGTCTAGGAGCCGTCCATCTCGTGATGCTATATAGAAATAATCACTGAAAGTATTCAGTATTCATGAGATATGCCGTTGTCCAGTCGTGAGACTACATATCTACATGTACTCCGAGAGAAAGTACTCTCTGTTGAGAATTCGATGAGAGACCCGTGTCTCGATACTCACGTCTGATTGTTGAATCAGAGATTCGTATAATTATGAGTTTACGAATTTATCCTTTATCGAAAATCCACCATCTACATTAAGTCCCCTGCTTACTGAGGAAAGTTGTGTTCCTCAGTCAGCATTAAATGGTGATTTTCCGGCCATAAATAATAATACCAGTAATTGAACTTAGTCGTAAGTTGAGAGCATGAGCAAACCACGACTTGATGAAGACTTCAATGTCATGATTGGAGCGTCTTTTGATGAGCATAAATTGGTGTTGAACCGCTGGTTTGGACGACGAGTCTGTGGTCGGTTAGGATTCGCGGGTCGGGCCCAATAAGGAAATCCTTAGAAAATTAGGTTTTGGAAATAAAATTGATATAAAAGGGATTAATCCTCCTTTTTTTTTATTATTTTCCTCACACACGACCAGCACCTTCATCACCTTCATGCCAGGGAAGGAAAGTTTTCCCGCCGGAGCCGCCAGCCGCCACCGATCGTCGGCGCCGTCCGACCGTCGTCCGGCCGAATTCCGGCCGCCGCACGTTAGGTAAAAAAAAATTATTTTTTTTTCGTTTGCTGATGTTTATGATCCTCATGAGTTTTTCATGCTTTGATCATGATGAAGTTATATACATGTGTGTATATTAGTGTGATTTTTATGAAAAACCCTCGTTTTTTGAAAACGTATGTTCGTTCGATCGTTAGTTTTGCAAACCAACTATAATCCCTGATTTATGAGATATTTTTTTTAGTATATGAACCTAGGTTCAGTGATAAAACTTAGTTTATGAGTTTTCATGTGTACCAAGGTTTTATCATAAAAGAAGTGAATTTTCATGAAATCAGAATAATCCTTCGTTTTAAAGACAAATAACGATGACACGAAGGAAAATATGTATGATGAATTTGTGTCCAGTGATAAAATTTTACTCATGATCTTTCATGTAAATACAAAACTTTATCATATGTATGAGATGTGAGATTTCACAATATTTTTGAAATAAACCTTCGTTTTTAAGACAAATAACGACGATACGAAGGAAAAATAGTTTTATATATATATATGCTGCCGTGACATATATTGTGTAAAATATGATGGTATATTTTATTTTCATGAATTTGTTTTCATTAGATAAAATTCTTGAGAATTTATGTAAGCAATGTTGCATTAATTGCTGTTTTTTCGAAAAATCAGAAACGTGGGTTTTGAGGAACCTTCGAAGATAGACAATATATTTATGATGAAATATTTTATTGTTGTAAACTTCATAGGTCAGTTGTGTGAATTTTCACATTATGGAAATTGTGTCCGTGATTTCATGAAAAATCAGTTTCGGAAATTGAATAAAGTTTCGTTCGTTTTTGCAGTTTTCGAAAAGACGAACGATTTTGGGGTGTTAACTCTAGCATTACTATCACTATTGTTAGTGGAAGTATAAAAGGTAAGAGTTAAGAGTTACCATTTTTTCTTGTATTTCCTTGATTTATATCTGGACGGCATACTGAAGTAGAATATAGTGTGACCCTTTTCAGCTACTTAGCAAAGATGTCCAATTCCCAAGCTGACGACGCCTCGAGGGAAGAGATGTGCGTTGATGATGGTATCTCCAGAGATGAGACATGCATGGATGAAACTTCCGTTGGGGGAGACGAAGACGAAATCCCTGGGATTAAGAATGTCCCGAACATAGATGATGCATTCTTTGAAAAAGATATCCCAGGAGCTGAGCAACATTTGAAATCCCCAGTATATCGTCTTTTGATAAATCCCAGAATTGTTACTCAAAAGAAATTGGTGGCTCCTAAGACAGTGATTCGATTTTTTCTTGAACGAGGGGTCTTCGCCTCATCAATCATAGAGTTTAAGCTTTCTCGACGACCTTTGGAGAAATTTGCTGGCTGGGCGAGGCATATGTTGGGTCTTCGCCTCATCAATCATAGAGTTTAAGCTTTCTCGACGACCTTTGGAGAAATTTGCTGGCTGGGCGAGGCATATGTTGGGTTTTCCTCATGTGAGTACTATGCTCGACCAGGCGCAGGTGACGAGAGCTATTCAAGCTTCTGGAGAGTTGTTCATTTATCATGACGCAAGTGGTATTGTGGCTCTATTTGCTCGCTGGTGCATTCTCACTCACACTTTCATATGTAGATGGTGAGAGTTTACCATTACCTTGGAAGACGTGGCGGCTCTGATGCACATCCCGATCACGGGCAATATTCCTGGGGATCTTTCAGATGAGGAGACTGTCATTTCTCATGTCTTGAAAGCTGTAATGGAGAAAGTGAATAAGGATGGTAGTAAAGGATGCCATGCTTCCTGGTTGACACACTGGTGGCCCAAAGACGAGGTTTCTGATAAACCCATCGACGGTATGTTACCCATTGCTGCTTTCTTATGTTTATGGTTGTCCAGAGACGTTTTTGAAGACAGTGGAACTTTTTGAAGCCTTTTGTGATTCCCTTTGATATTAAGATGGCTCAAGGTGAGCAACTTCCGATAGGTAGTTTATTCTTAGGCTCCTTGTATTACAACCTGGACTCCTTGATTATAGACTCCAGTGTGTCGAACGGATCTATGAAGATTGAGTGTTATGCCAACACGATGTTTCTTCAAGCTTTGATGTGGGAGCATTTTAAGAATTATGCACCTAATCCACGTAATGTTCTGCAAGGACCGAATACTGATGCGCGTCATACTTTCCCTGAGAAAGATAATGCTAGGATCATGTGTTGGTCCACCAAGCAGCCTCGTTCTAAAATACGTTTTATTGATGTGTTAGATGAAGAATCTGAGTTCAATTTTCGCCCGTGGGTGTCAGTCCCTGATTATGTTTCTCAGCTGATGACTTTCAATACTGGAGAAGGCACGAGTTTGACGTCCGGTGCGCATCTGAGTGATGGCGAAAGATCTTTCATGTTGAGTTGCACTCCTGGTCATTTGCTATCAGTCACGTTTGGAGAGCTTTCAGTGGAGGAGTATAATATTGATAGAGAAGCTCGACAAATGGTTATGGATCAGTTTTTTCCAACCATACGGAGAAGGAAGCCATCAGTTGAGCAACTCAGGACTCATTTGGATCATACTCACGTGGAAGGGAGTAGCTACTGGTTTCCTGGTTCTGATAGATTCGCCTATGTAACCCTAGGTTATGTAGAATTCTGGGACCAGCAACTTGGGCGTTTGCGTGGCTTTGTAAGATTTCCCAGACCTCCATTCAAGGATCTTCCTTCGGCTGAGATGATTACCAGTCGACCAAGATTGAAGTATCTTTCTGGTGATAAACGAAAGTCGTCTCCAGGATGCTCTCAGGTATGTTTCTTCATATAATATTCACGAAATTATAAGAACTGTATTCTGATTATCTTACTGGATTTCACCACAGGACGGTCGTAATATACTACCTCGAATCGGTGTAGATCTCTCAGAGACTGAGGAGGTTATTCATGGCGGAGAAGGCAGACATAAAGGTTATAAGTTGTTACCTAATACCGTAAAGTCCCCAGTTGGGGCTTTGGTGAGTTCCCAATATTTCTCACTGTGACTTTCATTGCTATTAGCATTAGATTCATGAAGCCAATGTTGTTAATTTTGTTGCAGAATTTTACTCCATCAAGTCTTGAAGGTCTTCAATTTTCTGCTACTGAACAAGCAATCGTTGATTTGAGTGACGAAGAAACTGTAAGTATTTCTTCACATGTTCAAATGGGGTGCTTCATAGATGAAAATATTGATTGTAAAGGACATGTACAGGAGGATGTCGTCATGGAGATGGAGAATTCTAGAACTCAATCATTCTCTGAGAATAAGAATGGAGGTAATTCCCAAGATTCGGAGCCGGATGGAAGTGATGTTCCTCTTGTCGTTGATGTGGATAATTCCAACCCCTTGGACACTTTGGAGACTCCTCAAGTAAGTATATATCCTGTACATTCTTCATAGAAGTATAACAGTGCTGACTTGTAAATGAATGAATGAGAACCCATGTGAATATGTGAAAACTTAGTCGAATTTTGTCGTCAGAAAATTCAGAACCCAGCTTTTTAGTAGAAACGCTGTAGAATCTTCGTCCGGAGTCGGATTTTGATGATCTACATGTGCAAATTCAAGCCCGGAAAATTTCCAAGCTTTAACTAGTAAGTTTTTTAAGTTTTGAGCACGTTCAGAGCCTGAAAAAGGAGAAATATTAAACTTCCAGGAGACTTCCAGAACTTTTTCAGATTGCGCGTCACTTGATATTTTGGCCACATCTACTCGCTCGTTCATCGGATTGTCATCAAATTTTGACATGTCATAGAGTACATCCATACGAAGAGAATGGAATATGATCCATACTCGGATTTGTTGTATATTGCTCCCAGTTCGTCTTCTAGTACAGGGCAGAGTTCAGTTTCTTCAGGCGGACTCATCGTAAAATGTGTTTTCATGACTTCCATGTTATTTGCTCGTTCCTTGAATGTAGTATGATGAACCTTGATGATGTTGCCTTGCTGGTATACTGTGTTTCATAATCTCCTTTGGATTCGTGACTCTAACCTCATGTAATCTTCGTATTAGGTGCTAAATACCGAAGTTGAGGATACTGGAGCCAACGATGATAACTCTAACCATTCCGGAGTTATTGATGAAGAGACAACCATACCTGAATTTCAAGGCCATGAGAAGGTCACTACTGCTGTTATGGAAACCCAGATGGTTGTTTCCTCAGTGATAGAAGAAACCGAGACAACAACGGAGAATACTGAAGGAACTGTTGCTTTAGTCGTGGGAGACACTCCAGTGACCGAGAACCGTATAATAGTGTATGAATATCCAACTGCAGGGGTCACTTTCGATCCTCCCTTTAACACTTCATTCCCGTATCATGAACTGATCGGTGGATTCAGTGTTCCCATTGGATATGCACGCTTGTATGAGACGATATGGAAGAAGTTTGGCCACATGACCGTTGACAGGAACCCTGGGCGTGCTTATGCTTTAACCATGCAAGTAGGCGTTATCTTGCGTGTCGTGAGTGATATGCATACGAGACCCAGGAATACTGTGACTCCAGATATACTCTTTGATTAGGAGTTTAACTTGGAGAATTCAGAAAGACTTGGCCTCAACGTGAAATGGCTTGTAAGAAAATAAACGTTATCAAGGATTCATGTGAGAAGAACATACCCTTTCCAAACGATGTTGTGAAGGAGAAGGAGGACAAGATTGCCAAGCTGACCGAGGATTTGAACAAGGAGAGGGCGGCTTTGCAAATCTTGAAGGATGCTGATGAGCGAAAGCCTTTTCTTGCTGATCTCTTGAACTTCTGAACTTCTGATAGATGTGAGTTTTATACTTGTATTTTTGATATTTGGATGGTTTTGGATTGACTGATGGTTGAGGATTTTCTTGTAGATTTGATAGAGATTTTCTTTTACGAAATATGAACTGAATTTTGATAAATTGTTGAATTCAAATACTGATTGCAAGTATTGCAAATGTTTTGGAGGAATTGAAATACAAATGAAAGAAAATCCTAAATGTTAAATCCCAACACCATAAGTGCTTCAAACGCTCAATACCTTAAATGTCCAATAATTTCAGATAAACGCTTGAGCCAATTTTCGTGAATTACTGGTATGGTTCTGCCATCTGCGTTGGTCAATTTGTAGTATCCTCCGGCGACGGATTCAGCGACCATGAATGGTCCTTCCCAATTAGAGTTCCTTGTAGAATGAAGACCGCGCTGAACTGCTTTGAGAACCAGGTCTCCTTCATGAAACTTGTTAGGCTTGGTCGATCGTGCCTTGAATATCTTCCGCTGATTCGGAATTCCCTGTTTGATGGAATTCCTCGATTGTGGCCCGTATGGACACCCGCACGGAAGAGAGTATCCAGCATAGTGTTGATCATGCTTATCCAAGTCTTCAGCAATAAACCTCTCGATGGAGTGACCGATTTGAAGAAGTTCTGAACCCAACCATTGAGTGTAATATTGCTGAGGTGAATTTACCCACTCGTAGCTTTTGATGACTACTAAATTATTCATGGGGAGAAGTCCTTGGACCATAGCAGCGTATTTGAACATTGGTAATATTGGAGCAAGAGGAGGAATAAGACTTTCCTGAGCTCGAAACCTTCTGAAAAAGGTGTGCGGATTATCTCCAAGTTCATGTGTAAGTCCCATCAGAGTTTTTACTTCTTCCAGATGCTCAAATGGTGGTGCGTCCTCTGCTTCGTCTTCCGACTCGGAATCCTTGTCGATGACAGGATGTGTTGAAGGCATCGTTGTCTTTTCAGCATGAATCCAAGTTCTCCCAAGGACCATGTCGTATACAGGGTCTTCCGGATTATGAAAAACTTGGCCTCAGTGCAGATCGATCTTTCCGTAACTTTGAGAGTGATGAAGCCGTATGCGTTTCTGGAGATTCCTTCGTGATCCCTGATTGCTATGGGAGCGTGGGTGGCTTCCTGTCGAGTAATATCAGCAGCTCTGAGAGTTTTCAAAGGGATGATGTTGACGGCGGTACCAACATCGATGAACGCCCTCTTAAAATCATTTCCTTTAATGTGCACTGTGGTGAGCAGTCCCCAGTCATACATTTCTGTGTCAGTGGATGAAGATCCGGTGATAGTCTCTTGGATCAGCGAACGTCTTCCGGATACGATGTGGTTCAGTGCAGCAAACATGTCTTTCCTTTGAGCTTTCGAAATATACAACAAATCGTAGACATGTTCGATCAGAGATTGGACCATTTCCTTGACAGGAGGTTCGGAGATGGTAAAAGTTCTGACTGGGAGGGGGTTTTTGTGCACTCCCTCAGTCCCCAGGTTGAGCTCTCCTGATTCGACCTTTTCTTTGAATATGCGCTTCAAAATTTTGCAATCACTCGTGGGATGGATGACGTATCTATGGAAGCGACAATATCTAGGATTTTCCATGGCCTCTTCAGTTAGTTCCTTCTTGACATAAGGCAATTTGATTGCGCCGTCTTGAATCCAGGCATTGAGTAGTTCATTAACTTCTTACATTGAACAGGGAAAATCAGGTGCTTCTGGATCTTCCGTATGCTGAGGAGGGATTTTCAAATTCTCCTTCTTGTGTGTCTTTGAAGGTGTGTAGGAAGTCTGCTTGTGTTGTTGTTCTGCCTTTCGCTTACTCCCTTCCGCAATAGCATATGTTGAAGGTTATACTGCTTGTTGATCAGACGCCTGCTTCCTCGAGTGTCTTTTGAATCTTCAGTCTTTGTTGACTTTGCTCTTTCCAAAAGAGCGGGTGCAGTGGTTGCCGACCTCTTCGCAGCTTCGTAAAGCTCTGAGAAAGTCTGGAATCGAAGGTTTTCTAGAAAGGCCCTGTAGACCTGGAAGATGCCATTGATGCACAAGTCCACCAGTTGTTGCTCCCTGACGTTTGGGTCATGACAATCCAGGGCTTGGACTCTGAACCTTTTCACATAATCATTGGGATTTTCACTGACCCTCTGAAAAATTCTTCCAAGGTCGGAGAGGGTGACTTGTTCTGACACGAAGAAGTATTTCCTGTAAAATGCGTTAACCATTTCTCCCCAATTGTTGATGGTCCCTGGTGTGATGCTGTTATACCAGGTGTATGCCATGCCTTTCAGAGATTTTGAGAATTCCTTGAGACGGACGACATGATTATGTTCATGTTATCCCAAGGCTTCGAGAAAATGAGAGACATGTTCCCGAGCATTGCCAATTCCATCATACAAGGTGAAATTTTGAGAAACGTAACCTTTGGGGAGTGGAATCCTCTGTGTAGCGGCAAGATAAGGAGGTTGATGACGATGGTCATGTGATGTCTTGCCTTTTCCATGGTTCTCTAAGAGGCGCTCAAGATCCTCGCGAGTGATGAAATTCGGTGATCCCTTCGCTGATGAGTTGTCTGCAGCAGTTTTGTGGACTTCGTCGTCTTCTACTGTATGGATTGGAATTACTTCAGGACCGTCGTCCGAGGATTTATCCTTCTCCTTTCCCTTCTCTTGAGTGTTCTCTGACATCTTGTCAGTAAGAGTTTTGAGATTATTACACAGCTCCTTCTGTGTAGCATCCATGTCAGTCTGGTTCTTTGCAAGAGTCTCCTGCTCTTTGATAAGATCAGCAATGGTAGGCAGTGGATCTCCTATGACTTCTTCAGGGTGTCGTCCGGACAGTGGATGACCTTTGGCGTGAGAAGGAGTAGTGCCACCACCATCAGTGTTGGAGGTCGGAATTGTCTCCGGGATATTTTGATTGTTGTTGTTGCTAGTGCTAGCACGGTTTGTGTTAGGATTCGTAACTGAACCTGAACTGAGATCAACCATCTTGTGAAATTCTGAGATTTCAACCGAGAGAATGATTTCCTATTGTGGTCGCCCACTGTGGTCGCCAATCCTACACTACACCCCTCATATGATTTCATTGTTGATCAGCTCATTTTAGGTTTACACTCTTAATTTTATTGATTAATTTTTGAATGTTCTTACAAGAAAGATAAAGAAGTCAAGAATTATTTCTACTCTGAACTTTCTCTCTCCTATTTACTTGTTTCTTACTCAAGAAAGATCTCTCCCTCCTTTACAACTCGAATGACTATTTGTAAGGAAATACATAGTGGATGACAGCTAATCTGTCCTTTATTTTCGGATATGGTTTGCGACATTCTCGCAACCTTACAAATGTTAACTTCGTAAGCTCTCTAATTTTCGCAAGACTATCACATATTTCTCATGATCCTTGCTGACGTTGTTTCTGAAATTGTTCTGCGACGCTATTGTGCAATACCATTGATAATTTCGCTGAGACATAATTGTTGCGAGATTCTGATCCTACATCTTTCCTCTTCTCATATCTTCTCTTCAAAGTAGAGAATTATGTGAGAAATGCCGCAACTACTTATCTTTTCATATTCCACATTTATCACACGTACTCTCTCTTCCATTATTTCTTGACACGTCTTCTGTAACCGCTACTTTTCAACCACTCACGTCTCTTCGTCTTAATGATGTTTATTTCTTCGAGAAGTAAATTTTCTTTATATACTCTTCTCCCTCACTCTTTCCACTTTTCTTTTTACTTTATCTTCTATTTTTATTCTCTCATCTCTGCAACTCTGTTATTCTTCTGCAAATTCTGCTGCTGTAATTTTTTCTTCCTTCAAATCTTTTACTTTCCATACATTCCCATACTCTTTATTCAATCATGGATCCAAGTGGTCATAGATATGATAAGAATTTACAAGATGTCCAAAAATATCTTGCTAATAAAGGTCTTATACTCTCCCCCATTCCTGGTGTGAATGCCAAATCAATTCTTTATGTCAAGCTTTTCTTCAATCAAAATTGTGATGATCAATCAATCATAATTTCGCTAGGTCAAATTCTCGTAGGTATCCCTATTCCTCTTTATAACCCAGACATTCCTTTATTTTATGAAATTCTCGCTCATCCGGGATTTTCGCGAGCCAATGAACTTATTTTATGAAGTGGGGATTGCATCCGTCTGATGCTAGAGTTCACTAATCGTGGTGCTGGTAGAGGATCTCTTTACTCCAATGAACTTAGGGATACAAAATTCGCAGACCTAGAGATAGTTGCTGAGAAATATACAGTGGCGAATTTCTTTGAAAACTACGAACTTATCTCCATGAAGAAAGAGAATACTCGCTGGGGTATTCGATTAAGCAGAAAAGATAACATTGATGAAGCCAAAATTCTTATGCAAGATATTGACTGGCATTCTGGTAAAAACACAACTCCTCGCCAATCTAAAGATGACAAATGGTGTGTGTTTCCTTTAATGCTAAAGGGTCCTTACATTGCTGGATCAAACGTTCTTCCTGCGAATCTCGCTGTATATCAACCTTGGGTTTTCTCCTGGCCCGAGAAGGAGAAAGAGGTATACTTCTCCCCTTTAACTCATTTTATACTTCTTTATTGATTTTTACTATTATGTTCGCTAATTCTTGCGATATTCCACAGATCCAAAAACTAAAAGATAGTTATAAAAGGACTGGGAAATCTAGTACTATGTTAGCTCTTCGCTCATATACAGATGAGGTAAGAAATTTTCTCTTATGACTTTGAATAGTACTGTTATTCCCATGCTCCCATTTCTTACTTCTATCTGTGTGCGAAGATTATTGCTGAAGTAGAAGAATCTGCTGATGCTGCGAAGATTGGTGATAAAGGTAAAGGTACTCTTCGCAGAGAAAAATCAACTGGTCCTCCTCCAAAGAAAAGAAAAGTTCGTTCTTCTTATCCTTCAAATGTTCTTCCTAACGAAAATTCTGAAAGTGACAAGGATAATGAGGATAATGATGATCTCGCTGCAACTGAAGATTCTCCACCCGAATCTTCTATGGCTAAGCTTTCTGGCCTCTTTTCTGATTCTCTACAAGGAATGGGAGAAATCCAGTTCGCAAATACCTGCAAAGCTCTCGCTACCCTTTGTGATGTCCCTTTACTAGATGGTGATAGCTCTCTTCGCGGAGTTTCTAGATCAGTGACTCCCGACTTCTTACATTCTCTCAATAGTTTGGTATACTTTTATCTTTTTACTTCTTCATTGTTATAATTCAAAATATCTTTCTATATTAATATTTTTTTTTCTTTTCGCAGGCTGGAAAAGCTTCTTTTGTGGTTGCCTCAGATCTAGAGAGAAGACGCGAAATTCTTGAAAAGAAGAATCTTCAATTTCGCAAAAGGAATGAAGAATTGTAAGTTGAAGTTAAAGGTCTTCGCGAGAAGAATAGACAATTAGAAATTGATTCTTCCTCTTATAAGAACAAAATTTCTAGTCTTCAACAAGCTAATAATCAGCTTTACGGTATATTACTTTTCTCTTTTCTCTTTATTCATTCATCTTGTTGTTTTATATTATTTAAATAATCCTTTTTGCAGACATTTATGGTCTTTCTGATGAAGATACCCTTCTTTGTTCATTTCCTAATGCCTTGGATAATGATACCCTTCTTGAACGTCTTAACAATTCCTTAAATAGCTTTTCTAATGATAGAATTTCATCTCTTTCTCTAAATGAAATTAGATCACAATTTCGCCTCTTAGAAATTGATCATAGATCCAGTTTAGGCTTAGCTAACAGATTTAAACGTCTCCTTATTGATTCCAAAGAGAAAACCAATGAGTTGAGAACCAAGATTAGCGGTCTCATATATGATAAAGATCGTATCTCTGATCAAGGTGCCAAGGCTCTGGCGAAAATCCAAGAGGCTCTCCTTGAAGTTCAACTTGAGCGAGATGAAGTTAACCGCAAGAATATTGAACTCTGCGAAAGGGAAAATCAAATTCGTTCTCGTCTTCTCATAAGTAGTGAGGATGAATTTGTCTGGGCTGCGAAAATTTAAGATGATGCTAGAAAAGATTTAGGCGTAAATGTTAGTCTCCAAGTTGAACATACAGCCTTGATTAGAGACATGATTTCTGATAGAGAAGGTTGCTAATTGCTCTTCTTTACTAATCTTTTTATTCTTTTGGATTTTCATCAAGTTAATAATTGGTCGTCTTTTGTTCGCAGATTCTGAAAATAGATATCGTGAAAAGATTGAAAGAACTTGAAGCTGAAAAGAAGGAACTCGCAAAGAATATTTCTTCTCGCAACTATAAGTATTCTAGACTGAAGAATCAAATCAAAATCACCATTGAGAAGTTTAAGAATGACGCTATGCATTTTCGCAATCAAACCATCCAGATGGTTTGTGATGACCATAATATCCCACATTTTGATTACCCTTGTCTTTTAGAAGAAATCCCACAGAATACTCCCAGTTTGATTATCTCTGATAGTGAAGCTGACGATGAAGAATCTGATAGTGATGGAAGTTCTGATGGTGATGAGGATTCTGACGTAGATGAAGAAGGAAATAAGTCTGATGAAAATAATGAAGGATTAACCAAGAAATAGTCTTTATTTCTTCTTTGATTCTTTGTAACACTTGTACATTTATTTCTTCTTTCTGTATATTTGTGTTTCTTTCATTTTGGCCTGCGTAAATTAAAACAATTCTTCTTTGCAATATAGTTAATCAATATAATCATTAATTCTTGAATTTTTGAGTAAATCTCTCATATGGAGACAAATAACATTTTCTAATTTCATACATTCCCATACTTGCCTCTGTTATTTGAATCCAAATGAGAGATTTTATAAACTTTTTCTTATTGTATAATTTCGCAACCTTTTGCGAAGTGAATTTTGTTTCTTTTCAAAATATCATTCATGTGTGGTCTTATTTTTCCTTCCTAATTAAAGGTCTTATTATGCCACCTCTTGTCATTGCGACAAAATCGCAGGACGTCCTTGCACTTTCGTGCAATAACCCATTGATCTTTCCTTAACTTTTTCTTCTGTATTATGGCCTCTTCAGGAATATTGCGACAATATGACAGGCCTAAATATTCTTGCGAAAATAAAGCCCCATGACATTTCCGTCTTGCGATGAAATCGCAGGACGTCTTCACACTTTCATGCGAAAATCCATTGATCTCATCTTATCTTTTTCTTTTGTATTATTGCCTCTTCAGGAATGTTGCAAAAATATGACAAGCCTTAATTATCCTTGCGAATAATAAGCCTCATGACATTTGCGTCTTAAGACACTTATCATCTCCCTAATGGAGGGTGCCGCCCTTATCTTCCCCTTGGTTGCCCCTTCAAGGAGGCGTACTTCTACCATACAAGGTTAGCTCCTCCCATCCAGTCTTAACAACAACTAGTTGTTTTCGCATCCTCTTATCCCTTTTACCTATAGGGCTTATGGTTACGAGACTGCACCCTAAGTGGGGTTTTCTTCGGGCCGAGTGCAGTATAAGCCAAGACTTGTCAAGAATGGAAAGGACGCTTCAAACGCCCTCGGCACTCTTGACTCAACCGTGTACCTCGGCGCCTTGATCAAATCTGCACTCCTTGGTAGATTCCTTATTACCTTAGTCGTCCAACCTAAGTCATATGCTTAAGTTGAGAATCCAAGGTGCCTCTCCCGGATGGGCTTTATTGACCCCAAATCTCCATGACTCAGGTTCCGGTGGCGGTGTAGCCTTTCCCTGAGCCATGTAACAGGTACCCCCTAATATGACGTACTTTAGGTCTTACATTTACCTCTTGCGAAATTTTATTCGCGAACTAGGGTGTACGCCATAAAGGTTCGCCTATTTCTCTTTTGTCATTCTTTTCTTATTATTTTCTGTAAAATTCATTATCTCTGCGAGAGTCTCGCAATTCATAATATTGTATCTGAATTTCAAAATCTCAATTTTTTTGTTCAATCAAATGTATTTTTGAGAATTTTACTTATTGCGAGATTATCGCAAAAACCTAATCATTCATACATTTCTTGCTTTTATTACTTTTTCCCCCCTCTGCTTCTTTATGATTTTATGCTACTGCTTCCTTGGTAATAGTATGTTCATCATTTTTATCATGAGATAGCATTGATTTTGTACATCTCTTCTCCTTTCTTTTCGATTGTATCCACCATCAACTTCTCACTTCTTTGTACATCCTTGATTTTGTGTCGCCATTTTTCCTTCTTGTTTGCTCTTCCTTCGCAAGATTCTATCTCAGTTTCGTAACATTTCTTTCCTTCAACCCAATCTCCCTTTATGATTCCTACACCGTTGGGGTGAGGGAATTTGATGCATTGATGGAAAGTTGAAGCTACACCTAGAATCCCATGTAGCCAAGGTCGACCAATTAATGCATTGTAGGGTGATTCTACATCAACGACACAGAATGATATTTCGGAAGATATTCCCTTCATGAGATGATTAAAAATAATTATAAAATAAGGAATGAGGAAGCGTGGGACCGTCATGATCAAGGCATGGTCGGACGGTCGTGGCCACGGTCCCGTGGTGCCTTTTCCTTAATTTTATAATATTTTGATGATTTTATGAAAAATTCATGAATTTTGGGAGTTTCCATTAATTGAAGGAGTTTTCATGAGTTCAAGGAATCAAAAGATATTAAAATAATAAAACAAGGGTGTGTGGGACCATGGAAGGCATAGCCGGCCGGCTAGGGCCCGGTCCCATGAGTTTCCCTAATTTTATAATATTTTTAGGTATTTTGATGATTTGAGGGAATTTTTCCTAATTTGAGAGAAATACCATGAAATCAAGGAATTTGATGAATTCAAGGAAAACTAATAATAAAATAATAAAACAAAGGGGCATGTGGGACCGGCTAGGGCATGGCCGGCCGGCCATGGCCCTGTCCCACAAGTTTTCATAATTTATTTTATTTTATTATTATTTGATGATTTGTGCAAAAATACCATGAAATCAAGGAGTTTTTTCATGAAATTAGAGAAATAATAATAATAATAATAATAATAAAATAATAAGGAACCGTGGGTGTGGGGCCGGTTGGGACCAAGGCATGGCCGGTTGGCCAATGGTCACGCCCCACACTCCTTTCCTTAATTTTATATTATTTTTTATAGATTTATGGAAGTACCATGAAACCGAGGAGTTTCCTCAAGACGAAGGAGATTTCATAAAATGAGAGAATTTTCATCAAATCATGGAAAATAATAAAAATGCATTAAAAATATAAAACTGGCGTGGGATTGACCACGACACTGTCGTTCGGTCGTGTGTCCGTGCTCCCAGCACCCTGGTCAATATTTTTAATTATTTATTATTTTCTTCTCTATTTTGCATAGGTTTATTATTTCGTTGTATTTTGAAATACTCGTTCGTGCGGTGACTGTTAGTGTATCATCGTTTAATACACCTTCACCATTTGAATCGGGGCTAACTTAGAGGTAGCTCAGACGCCCGGTTGTTGATTATTTATTACTAATTGTGGAATTCAGTGGATAATAATTCACAAACTGAGTAATAAGATGTTTATTATTAATTCATAGGATCAGCTGAGGATTCGACTACGAATTCAGAATAATAAAGTGAGCATTACCATTCCATGGGATCGTAGATTCGAGCATAGAATCGGAGTAATTAAGGTTTATCTATTACCATTTATGAGACCAGTTCACAAACAAGTTCACGGACTTAAGTTAATCGGTTGAGTTTTCCAAACTCAACAGAAATTCTCGGAAAGAGAACTTCCGCCAGTTCGCGGACTAAGCACACAAACGAGTTTTGGAAAATCCAGCAGAATTTCTCGGTCGAGAACTTCCGACAGTTCGCAGACTGAGTCTGCGGACTGGGTTCGCGGACTTGGCAAGCCAATTCCACAATCCTTATGATTTCTCTTGATCAGTAAAGTTCGAAAACTTCGGTCTAGGAATACATGGTTATGTGATCTAAACTCTAATTTCAATCATTGAGATATTCTCAGAGGACGCTATGTAGCCGTTATTCACAGACCGATTCACGTCAGAGCAGTTCTCAAAGTAATTGAAACTTTTCATGACTTTCGTCACTAGGTGAAGATAAACTTAATCAAAGCGAAACGCTTTACCAACACATAATTTCGAGATATAGATAGGCAAGATATACTCGGCTCGAAATATCAAATGTGTATGATCTAGTCTATATAGCATACGACTTTTGTCTCATAAGAAGTAGGAGATAGAAT
Source organism: Papaver somniferum (assembly GCF_003573695.1). Taxonomy (NCBI): domain Eukaryota; kingdom Viridiplantae; phylum Streptophyta; class Magnoliopsida; order Ranunculales; family Papaveraceae; genus Papaver; species Papaver somniferum. The sequence continues at coordinate 103,690,584 of NC_039364.1, forward strand.
ATATAGACTTTTGAGTGATAGATAAGTTCAAGTCTCCACATACCTTTTTGTTGATGAAGTTCCACGGTTCCTTGTATAGATCTTCGTCGTTATATGACGAATCGCCATGAAGTCCTTGATCTCAACTACACTTTTCTATCCTAGTCCGAGACTTAGCTATGTAGGCTAGAAATCAAGACTTATAGTTTTGGTCACTAACATTGACAAACATGCTTGATATAGCAATGCATGCGAGGTTGACCGAACTATGATCTAACAATCTCCCCCTTTCTCAATTTTAGTGACAAAACTATTAATACATATGGAATACAAAAAAGATAAACTTTAGTAGCTCCTATTCCGTAGTCTAATCTTCAACGTTCCTTGAAATCTTCGTCCTTCCAAGTACTCCAATGATCCCAAAGGTTGTAAGTTTAGCATCACCGTTGTTGAAGATCCGTAGCTACAACAATGAGAGAAATCGAGATTCTCAATCATTATTATACAGTGCCATAGTACTATTATGTAACATCAAAGTCCAATTGTATCACGACTTTAACAATAATACTATGGTGATATGTATCACTCCCCCTTAGTCAATACTCCAACTCGATTATGAAAACCACTCCCCCTTACACAATGATCCGAAAACCATATGTATTTGTAGTGTGAACTACAATATTTATCCCCCTTTTTGTCAATAAAATTGGCAAAGGTACAAGAACAGGATCATAATGAAATTTCCACAAGAGACATTTCATGACCAAAAGAAACAAAACACGTCATCTTAATTTAGATGCAATCTTATAGCCGAAGCTAACATCATTCATCAAGGAGTTTTAAGATACAAGATAACCCCTATAAAATTCCACAGCGCACTCCCCGCAAGATATTACCATTAAGCACAAGTTCAAAAGAACTCTCCCCCATTTGATGTCATTCTCGAGAGAACAAAAAGAGCGGCCTTAATTTCAAAAGAAAAGAAGGATTTTTTATTGGACACCAAAAACCATGAGAATGATTTTCTATATCCAAAATTCAACCAAATTAACCACAAGTAAACCCATGATTAATTTAATTGGAATACGCAATCAAATCAAACCACAAAAGTGATCAATTTAATTTAAAGTGCTCAACATAAGTAAACTCACGGAGGTACGACTAAGTCAATCATACGGAGATGACTAACTTAACCGTTCAAATACTCAACATAAGGAAAACCTTACGGATATATGACTACATTAACCAATAGAACATAATAGTGTAGCCTTTCATATACTCAACACAAGAACTTGTGGAATATATGAAAACTCAACTAGATTAATTACAAGAAATCCTATAATTAATCTAATTGGAATACAAATAACCAAACTAATCACCGAAGTGATCAACTTAATTATTTTAGACTCAACATAAGGGAACTTATGGAACCCCGACTAAGTTCATCATAGAATATGATAACCTTAACCGTACATGTACTCAACATAAGAAAGAAAACTTATGGAGTACAAACTAAATAACCAAACTAGTTGATTAATTTAGTTCCTAATGCTCAACATATAACATTTCATAGAACAACCAACAAAGCCAAGGTAAATCGACTTAGTTGTAAGGTGCTCCACATAAGACACACAATGGAGCCTTCACGGTAAAACATAATAACATGGATCAATGAAGATCAATACCGTGGATAACATACAAGGATCTATTCTATTTTCCATCGTAACGACATAATATACTTTATCCTTGTTACACAAAAGATTTCATCCTATTTTCCATCAAATAAATGATTGCATAGGCATAAATTTTGTAATTGTTAAAAGTCCATTCGTCATGTTATCAATACGAATACCAACTCATGAACGACTTTACTTTTGACCGCAATATGGGACCTTCCAGTTCACGGACGCAAACAATACATATCCCATAAAAATATTGCAATATATCAAACCATTAAAATACTGCAATAACATCATCCTCCAAATATTTTTAGAATTTAAAACCAATAAACCTAAAAAATAACATAAGAAGATGAAAACAAAAATAGCTATGTGTAGTCACAATCATCGCTATTCAAAGCACTAGTTATTCTTCCAACTAATCCAAAAAGAAGACATACTAGGCAACAGACTAGAACCAAGATCAGACAAAAACTAAATCATGTCTGCTACCAGGGATTGAACAAGAGTGAGTTCTTCAGTTGCCTTCCTTAGTTCTCCCTTTATGCAATCTAGGTTTCGTGTTGCGATACCAAGTTGTTCGCGTACGACCTTAAAGTCATCAAGAAGATTTCCTACCAGTTGTGAAGAAATCTGAACTGGTAGTTTGTCTTCGTTTTCATGATCAAGAGCATGAGATATCAATAGGACATAACTCAACATCATCAACCTTGAAGCTTCCCTCCATTGTGCACAAAAAAGACTTTTAGAAAATCTTTTTGCACCTCTGGAACTCATTATATATACACGGAATTCCATCAAACCCTAGGGAACATGACGTTTGTGTGGGTTGGTGCGTGAACTAGAGACAAGGCCCTAAGTTAGCCCAAGGAAGCCCAATAAGTAAAATGAAAAAGATGTTGAGGAGCAAACGGAATAAAGTAACACCAGACACAATACAATCCTGACAGCTTTCCCAAGATGAAAATCCTGAGAATCATGAGCATCCCTTTTTAACAAATCATCATCAAAAAGAGATGCAATCATGAACATGTCATGGCGTAATAAGATGAGCATCTTGCTCATCATTATTTACTTCGCATTTTTCTTTTTCATTGGTATTTATTAAGCTACCTAATTTAGTTGGAGAAGCATTATCAAGAGAGATTTGGGGGTACCTGGGCTAACATCATTCCACGTTTTCTTGATATTCCGTCTCGGTCTGTTTATGTGAATCTTCAGATCAGAGACTCGATTGTTGACATGTAAGAAGTCTGAATTGGAAGTCTTGGATTCACAGTCCTTTTTGAGAGAATTAGAGGAACTTAACTCGTTTTTCTTTCTCCTGTTCCTTTTTCTCCTTCCAGACAGATTTACAGCACCTGTCACACTTTTGTTGTTTTTCCTTCCACCATTGTAGGCATCCTTCGGTTTGAAGACATAATTAGGAAACGCCTTATCACAATATATCCCTTGAGGTCGAAAAAGGTTGATTCTAATATGTGATATAGGTTTAACAACTTCTTTAGAGATCCAATTAAGAATGTTGTGAAGTTTTTCATTCCTTATCCGAAGACGACACCTTCGCTCAGAGTGTCCTTTGTTTCCTTAGTAATAGCAGTTGAAGGACTTACATATAGTAATTCTCTTTTGAGAAGATTTAGAAGAGGTAGAATCCTTGTTTTTGCAAGCTGACACAGGTTCTTCACATGGAGAAAAATTAACAGCTTTAACAAACTTAGTATTACCACTGTTAGGAGCGTCTATTCCTTTAAATCCTAAACCACGTTTATCATGAGGTTCTTTATAATCTCCCAGCATAGACGACAGTTTTGTAGAGCTAGAACCGAACCTATTTAGATTCACTTCCAGTAATTTTACCTTATTAAGAGCAGCAATGAGTTTGGTTTCAAAGGATTTCTCTTTGGTAAGAAGACTGCGTTCTTTGTCATTGAAACACTTCTGTTGAGATTCACATTTTGCTTCACTTTCGACAAGCCTCTCTTTTAATATACAGAGGTTACGAAGAAGATTATCACATTCAGATTTTTTTGAGCGAACCTCTTCTTCATGATCTTTGACGATAGATTGTAACAGTTTGTATCCACCATCATAACCTTTGAAGAGTTTTCTCAACTTTCTGTTTTCTTGGCAGAGAGGACTCATATACTTTCTCAAGCAAGCAGTTGTCCTTGTTTCCTTCAATTCACAATTAAACAACTTGATGTATTGAGAAACTTCCTCATCAAGACTCTGTCCTTCTTCAGAATCACTATCATCCGAGAGATCATCCAACTGTTTATCAAGAGATTTCCTCCAATTGGATTTAGATTCGGTTGAAGGAGACGAGAAGGAGTTTTCCTCAGTGGTTTCAGATTTTTGAAACTTATCTAAGTAGTCATGTACTGATGTTGCGTTGTCAGAGATAGTACTCTTTTCCATAGAGTCAGATCGCTACAAACACGGACTTATTAGGTCTTAAACGTGTTTGCCCGCTCTGATACCAATTGAAAAAGTGGGGGTCTAACAACACCACCCAATATTCCGCTTGGCAATCTGTATGGACAAACTCTAATATACTTTTTATGAGAATCAACTAGACAGTCAGACTCAATCAATAAAAAGATATATCAAAGAGTTTATATCTCAATCTCTCGATTTGATTTTTACTCAAGCTAAAATCAATAACGAGTCTTTATCAAAGAGGGATAACTTGGACGGTACAAAAGACCAATGTCCAAGGATCAATCAACAACCAAAGGTTGGATTTCCAATTGATGATCACGAACGCACAACCTGTATTATTTCAATTATCTAAAATATAATGCCGAAAAGAAATAACACAGACACCAGAATTTTTGTTAACGAGGAAACCGCAAATGCGGAAAAAACCCGGGACCTAGTCCAGATTGAATACATATTGTATTAAGCCGCTACAGACACTAGACTACTCCAAGCTAACTTCGAACTAGACTATAGTTGAACCCAAATCAGTCTCCCACCGATCCAAGGTACAGTTGTACTCCTACACCTCTGATCCCAGCAGGATACTACGCAATTGATTCCCTTAGATGATCTCACCCACAACCAAGAGTTGCTACCCAAAATCACAGACTTGATAATAAACAAATCTGTCTCACACAGAAAAGTCTATCAAAGGATAAATATGTCTCCCACAGATAAACCCTAGTTTTGTTCCGTCTTTTGATATAAAATAAAGGTGAACGGGAACCAATTGATAATGTGGTCTTATAATCCCGAAGAACAGCCTAAATTAATCAATCACTATCTACAATCCTTCTTGACTACACAAGCGGATTGTCGAGGAATCACAAACAATGAGACGAAGATGTTTGTGACTTCTTTATCTTGCCTATCGGAGAACTCTCACGATCTCAAGCCAATAAATCGATTGTATTCGTACGATGGAAGATGCAAGATCATATCACACAACTACGATAAAGTAGTATCGGTCTGGCTTCACAATCCCAATGAAGTCTTTAAGTCGTTAACCTGGTTTTAGAGAAGAAAACCAAAGGTTAAAGGAGAATCAACTCTAGCGAGCGCACTACTATCACACAGACGTGTGGGGATTAGTTTTTCTCAAATCTAGATGTCTCCTTTATATAGCCTTCAAATCGGGGTTTTTCCTTAGTTACAAAGCAATCCATATTCACCGTTAGATGAAAACCTGATTTAGATTCAAGCTAATATTTCTCAATCGTTAGATCGAAAAACCTAGCTTGTCACACACACTTTGGTAAACGTTTACTGGGTTCTTGAAAACCATGCCCAAACATGTACTTGTATGTTGGTTCAACATAATAACTCAAAATGTCAACCATATGAGAATTTCATATTAACCATGTTCTTATTCACCATAACTAGTTCAATTGACTCAAATGAACTAGTTAAAGAGTTGGTCAATTGCTATGAGATCTTATGTAACTATACAATACACAATTGAAACAAAGATGATTCGATTCGATTGAATCAGCTCATGAACTTTATATCCACGGTTTGCATAAAGCATTCCTTAGTAATTTAAGTTCCATGTTCAGAGCACATCTTTAGATCATAACCTCTTGAGTTCACAAACAAGTTCGTGGAATTAAGTTAATCGTTTGAGTTTTCCAAACTCAGCAGAAATTTTTGGAAAGAGAACATCCGCCAGTTCGCGGACTGGGTTCGCGGACTGAGTTCGAGGACTAAGCACACAAACGAGTTTTGGAAAATCCAGCAAAAATTCTCGGTCGAGAACTTCTGACAGTTCGCGGACTTGGCACGCCAATTCCACAATCCTTTTGATTTCTCCTGATCAACAAAGTTCGAAAACTTAGGTGCAAGGAATACATGGTTATGTGATCTAAACTCTAATTTCAATCATTCAGACATTCTCAGAGGACGCTATGTAGCCGTTATTCACAGACCGATTCACGTCAGAGCAATTCTCAAAGTAATTGAAACTTTTCATGACTTTCGTCACTAGGTGAAGATAAACTTGATCAAAGCGAAACGCTTTACCAACACATGATTTCGAGATATAGATATACGAGATATACTCGTCTCGAAATATCAAATGTGTATGATCTATTCTATATACGACTTTTGTCTCATAAGAAGTAGGAGATAGAATAGATAGACTTTTGAGTGATAGATAAGTTCAAGTCTCCACATACCTTTTTGTTGATGAAGTTCCACGGTTCCTTGTATAGATTTTCGTCGTTGTATGATGAATCGCCATGAAGTCCTTGATCTCAATTATACTTTTCTATCCTAGTCCGAGACTTATCTATGTAGGCTAGAAATCAAGACTTATAGTTTTGATCACTAACATTGACAAACATGCTTGATATAGCAACGCATGCGAGGTTGACCGAGCTATTACCTAAAGTTTTTGTTCTGTATTTTGATAATAATCAAGGCGAACATGAACCAATTGATAATCTGGTCTTATATTCCCACAGAACAACCTAGATTAATCAATCACCTTACAACAATCTTAGTCGTATGGTAGCGAAAAAAGATGTTGCGGAATCACAAACAATGAGACGAAGGTGTTTGTGATTACTTTTTATATCTTTCCTATCGGAGAAATCAAACAATCTCAAGACAATCAATATGATTGTACTGTTACGATAGAAGATGTAAGATCAGATCACACAACTACGATAAAAGTAGTATCGGTCTGGCTTCACAATCCCAATGAAGTCTTCAAGTCGTTAACCTGGTTTTAAAAGAAGAAAACCAAAGGTTAAAGGAGAATCGACTCTAGCACGCAAACTAGTATCACACGTAAGGTGTGGGGACTAGTTTTGCAGAGTTGCTAGATGTCCCCTTATATAGTCTTTCAAATCAGGCTTTTGCCTTAGTTACAAAGCAATCAATATCCACCGTTAGATGAAAATCTGATTTAGATTCAAGCTAATATTTCAAAACCGTTAGATCGAAAACTTAGCTTGGTATACACAAATGATTGTACGCTTCTAGGTTTGTTAACCGTACCCAAATGTGTACATTGTTGGTTCAACAATATTCTAACCAAAGAGGTTAACCATATGAGCGTTTCATACCAACCATGTTCTTCTTCACCATAACTAGTTCAAATGACTCAAATGAACTAGTTAAGAGAGTTGTTCAATTGCAAGGAAATCTTATGTAACTACACAAGACACAATCGAAGCAAAGATGATTTGATTCACTCGAATCGGTTCATGAAATTTAATAGCCACGGTTTGCAAATGTATTCCTTAGTATTTTAAGATTAAGTTCAGAAATCATCTTTAGAAATATAACCTTCTCAAGTTCGCAGACTAGGTTCGCGGACTTAAGACACCGGACAGAGTTTACAAACTCCAGCAGAAATTTTCGGGATGAGAACTTCGCCAGTTCGCGGACTGGGTTCGCGGACTTGGCTCACGCAAGTAGTTTGTCAACTCCATCAGAAATTCTCGGGTTTGAGAACTTCGGCAGCTCGCGGACTGAGTTCGCGGACTTGGCACTTGCCATACTTCCGGTTCTCTTGATAAACAAAGTTCGAGAACTTCGGTTCAAGAAATCCATTGGTTATGTAATCTAAACTCTCATTCCAATCATTGAAACATTCTTAGAGGACGTTATATAGTTGTTACACCATTTCTCGTCAAAGCAATTTTCAAAGTGATTGAAACATATCATGACTTTCGTTACCAAGTGATTGAAACATATCATTACCAACACATATTTCGAGATATAGATAGGCGAGGTATACTCGGCTCGAAATACCAAATGTGTATAGTCTAGTCTATATATATAGCATATGACTTTTGTCTCAAAGAGTATGAGATATAATAGATAGACTTTTGAGTGACAGATAAGTTCAAGTCTCCACATACCTTTTTGTCGAGAAGTTCCACCGGTTCCTTGAGTAGATCTTCTACTTGTATGATGAATCGCCATGAAGTCTTTGAGCTCAACTACACTTACTATCCTAGTCCGAGACTTAGTTATAAGAGACTAGAAATCAAGACTTATAGTTTTGATCACTAACATTGACAATCATGCTTGAGATAGCAACGCATGCGAGTTTGAACGAGCAGTGCTCTAACAGTAGCAACTCTTAGTTGTGGGTGAGATCAGCTAAGGGAATCAAGTACGTAGCATCCTGCTGGGATCAGAGGCGTAGGAGCATAACTGTACCTTGGATCATTGTGAGATTAATTGGGGTTCAACAACAGTTCAGACCGAAGTTAGTTTGGAGTAGGCTAGTGTCTGTAGCGGCTTAATACAATGTGTGTTCAATATGGACTAGGTCCCGGGGTTTTTCCGCATTTTCGGTTTCCTCGTTAACAAAATTCTGGTGTCTGTGTTATTTCTTTTCCGCATTATATTTTGTTATGTAATTGAAATATCACAGGTTGTGCGTTGTTCAATCAATTAGAATATCCGACCTTTTGGTTGTTGATTTAAATTGATTGACACTTGGATATTGGTCTTTGGTACCATCCAAGTTATCTCTCTTTGATAAAGACTCGCATATTTCTATTTACTTGAGTAAAGATCAAATCGAGAGATTGGGATATAAACTCTTTGATATACTTTTATCTAGATTGAGTCTGACTGTCTAGTTGATTCTTGTAGATGGGGAAAAACGATTTGCTGGTTTTTATGGAATTGAAGAGTCGACCGTATGGAGACTCCTTGAACCGAGCGAAATATTGAACCTCACACAGATGCACTGCAAGAAGGGAGTGCTTTAAGTTCGAGAGATCAATCTGTAAGACTCGTCCTAAACCAAGAACAATGGTCGTTCCAGAGTCAATTCGGTCACAAGAGAGGAGGGAAGCTGAGAAATGTGTGAGATCAATGGTGATCTGAGATTGTAGGTGTGTTGTGAATTCAGCGTAAGAACGCTCTGAATGATTGAATTTTGCTCAATTGAGAGTGATTGCTCAGACGATGAGTTCGTGTAGACGAAAGATTGTCTATATGAACTTGCTGAGAAATTCCTTGTTTAGACGAATGTTCGAGTATTCGAATATTCTCCTTTAAATCATGATTAAGAGGTCTTTTTATATTGCTAAACTGAAAACACCATGATCCCATGAAGTGTGACAGTTGCTGGAATCAGAGAGTGGGGAAGAGGGAAATCGTGTTAAAACCAGTTGCTCATCGTGCGGAGACTTGGTTAATTTTCCACCCACTACTTTGCTGACTCTTCCAACTGATTGCACAACTTGGTCACATTCTCGTCGTGGGTGAACACACGTGTCGTAGATTGCCAGACCAAAACCCTAGTTAATATCCCCCATGTGACACGATTGATATCTCGTGATTATGGAGTCAGTTGCTGACTTTATGGGACGATGAGTCCATGTATTGCTGAGTTGAACATGATTTGCAATTGTTCTGAAACTCATGAATTAAATATGTCTGCTGAGACGAGGTATTATTATGTTGATTACCTAAGACAAGCAAACTGTGTTGCTGAATTGCTGAATATTGATAGTTGAACCAATATTCTTGAATCTGAGAAAATATTGCCGGTTTGAGCGATTGCTCATTTGATGAATTTTTGGTAGCAGGACCAAATAAAATATTAATTTAAGATACTGACTTCTGGGCCGAGTATAATAAAAAAGTGTTGATCATGGAATCAACATAAAATTATCAGTTTTTTAATATGCTCAGAATCATGTTTTTGCAGAGCCCTGGATTCAAAAACCCTAATTTTAATGAAATGATGATTTATTGAAAATCAACCGCAGAGTGAAGCAGGGACAGGTTACATGGGATGATGACTCCACCATGTAATGCCCAGATGCTCGAATGAGCAAAATACCAAAGTCTCTTGAGGACCAGTTGGTGAAAGAATGATTAAATGCTGGTTTAATCATTTATTAAAATAATGCTCGTGTGAGCGACAAATAATAAAACCTAGACATGAAAATATGGGGACCAACCAAGAGGTCATGAGACCGGATCTTGGTGGTCGTGGGACCAATTGATGGTCATTTGAGAAAACCCCTAATTGTTTGGAAAGAGTTTGAACCTAATATGAGCAATTAAGCAAATTAGGTTAAAATCATTAAAATGTGTGGGACCGGATGTTTGCAAGCCTTAGGGTCACCCTTGGTCGGTCAAGGGGATGTGCCCGTGTCACCATAGTGTCCGTGTCTCAGTCCTGAGAGTTTCAATATTTTCCGATGCGCGTTTGAGAAAATATGTAGAATCCGGGGTTTTGCTGAAACTAGGAAAAATACATAAGATGATGAAAAATAATAAATAAAACATGGAATTGCAAGGTGTGGGACCGGCCACGGCTAGGGCATGGCCGGCCGGCTGACTAGCACGGTCCACACTTTCCCAGTTTTATGTAATTTTGCGTATTTTCTCTGAATTGAGGGAAATCCCATGAAACCGGAGAGTTTTATGAAATTAGGAAAATTCCATGAGATGAGAGAAATAAAATAATAATAAAATAGTGAATGATGGAGTGTGGGACCGGCAATGTCCAAGGCACGGCCGGCCGGCCGACGGCCACGGTCCCTGGGCACTCTTCCCAATTTTATGTAATTTTCATGATTTTAGAGAATATTCATAAAATCAGAGAGATTTGTTCAAACCAAGGTATTTTGTTGAAATCAGGGAGTTTTCATGGAATGAGGAAAACAAAACAAATAAGAATAATAAAATAAGAGGCGTGTGGGACCGGCTAGGGCATGACCGGCCGGCTAGGGCCCTTTCCCACTAGTTTTTTTAATTTTATAATATTTTTCATGGGTTTAGGGAAAATTCATGAAATCAGGGAATTTTCATGGATTGATAGAAATAATAAAATAATAGGGACATGAGGTGTGGGACTGGCCACGGCTAGGGCATGGTCGGGCGGATGGTGCTCGGTCCCGTGACACCTTTCCCTAATTTTATTATTTTCTTCACATAAAGAAATATCATGAGATCAGAGAATTTCCTTGAACCGAAGGAGATTTGCTCGAACGAGAGAATTTTCATTAGATCAGGGGAAAATAGTAAAATATGATAAAATATAGAATTGGGCGTGGGACTGGTCACGGCATGACTGGCCGGCTGGTCAGCCCAGTCCCTGGCGCCTTTGCTAATATTTTATTATTATTATTTTTCCTTCCTATTTTGCATAGGTTCATCGTTCATTCGTATTCTTGAAATGCTTGTTTGTGCATTCAAATGCTGGTCTGTGCATTATTGCTAAGTACACTTGCACCATTTTAGTCAGGGCTTATTCGATGCTCAGATGCCTGTTTCGTTGAATATTTATCACTAACCCGTGGAATTCTGCTGGGAAGAACCACGAATTGAAGTGACGAAATATAACGAAGAATCATAGAATATTGCTGGATATTCAGGCGATTAGAGATAATTAACTGATGGCTTTATACTAGCAGGGCTTCATATCTAGGAGCATTAATTATCTGAGAGTTGAGAAATATGAACTTGTTGGAGTATCATATTTCTCCTATATAGTCAGGGAAAACCTGGTTGCATCCTGACGACGTTGTCGCTCTATACAGCAGGCATGCTGTCTAGGAGCCGTCCAATCTTTCGATTCTACATAGAAATAATTACTGAAATTGCTCAGTATTCATGAGATGTGCCGTGGCCTTAGATGGGAGGCTACACATCTACAGATACTCTGAGAGACAGCCTTCTTTGTCAGAGATTTTATGGCATGAGCTTTCACGCTTTGAGAGACATGAGTCTCCATACTCATCCGATTGCCGGATCCGGAGTATGCATAATTATAGTTTTACGATTTTTCCCTTGTCGAAAATCCACTATCTATATTAAGTCCCCTGCTTAGTGAGGAATATTCATGTTCCTCAGTCAGCATTGAATGGTGATTTTTCAGGTACAGACAAAAATAAGTAATTGAACTTAGTCATAAGATAATATGTTACCGGATTTTGACCGAATGAGCAAACCATGGTTTGAGTGAAAACCCCAGTGGCATAATAGAGTGTCATCCAGAGAGCATAAATTGGTGCAGCACCGCTGATTCGATGGTGGAACCGTGGTCGGTTTAGGATTCAAGGGCCGGGCCCGAAAAGGAAATCCTTATGGAATTAGGTTTTGGAAATAAAATTTGGTATAAAAGGGATTAATTCCTTTTTTTTATTTCTTCCCGCACGTTCACCAGCTTCATCCCCTTCACATCTTCACGTCATTAGTAGGGAGAGGAGAAAATTCGCCGGAAGTCGCCGTCATCGGCCGTCCGATCACCGTCCGGCCAACTTCCGGTCGGCACGTCAGGTAGGCAAAATTTTTTTTCAAAAGCTTGTTGTTTGTTCATGAGTTGTTCATCATAAAATAAGTGCATATACATACTTTGGATGTGAGTTTTTTTAGGAACGTATGTTCATTCGATCGTTAGTTTAAGAAACTAGCAACAATCCCTAACTTGAGAGAGAGTTTTCTTTGGAAAATAGACATGTGTCCAGTGATAAAATTTTGTTTATGATCTTTCATGGAAACCAAAACTTTATCTTTAAAAGATGTGAGCTTTCACAGAACCAAAATAAACCTTCATTTTAAAGAAAAACGCTCGTACAAAGGAAAATAGATTTATATATATATATATGTGAAACCGTGGAGCTACACAAAGACTTTTTTTTTTGATAAACTCAGGTGAGCCTGATCTCACGTCAAATTTTTTTTTACGTGAGTTAATCACGGTTTTCATTGTTTCGTAAAATCGAAACATGGGTTTTGAGTAAACCTCGGAATTTGGCCATCTATTTATGATGAAATATTGTCCTGGTGTAAATTTCATAGCTCAGTTATGGATGTTTATACTATGAAAATTGTGTCTATGATTTTATGAAAAATCAGTTTCAAAATTAATAAAGCTTCGTTCGTTATTGTAGGTTTCAAGGAACGGACTAATGTTGGAGTGTTAACTCTTGCGGCACAATCACTATCGTTAGTGGAATTGTAAAGAGGTAAGAGTTAAGAGTTACCACTTTTGTAGATGTCTCCGTACGTATCCGGTTGCCAGATTTATGACCCCATCACATTGTCGAAGTTTGCATCTGGTATGATGATATACTGAAATAAAATGCTTTGTGCACATTACAGCTACTTCGCAAGGATGTATGACTCCCAGGAAAATGACACTTCCGGTGATACGTGTATGGACGAGACTTCTATTATTGGTGATGAAGAAGAATAAGCGTCTGGAATAAAAAATGTTCCCAATATAGATGGTACATTCTTCGCGGTTCAGCAAGACACTGGAAGAAGTCTCAGAACACCAGCATTCCGCCTTTTGATAAAACCCAGAACAGTTATTCAAAAGAAGTTGGTGACTCCTCGAGCAGCTATTCGGTTTTTCCTTGAACGAGGACTTTTCCTTGCCTCAATTATAGAATTCAAGCTCTCTCGACGACCTTTAGAGAAATTTTCTGGACGGGCAAGACACATGCTGGGTTTTCCTCGTGTTAGAGCTATGCTGGATAGAGCACAGGTTACCAGAGCTATTCAATCATCCGGAGATTTGTATATTTTTTATGATGCACGAGGTATTGTGGCCCTTCTCGCTCGCTAGTGCATTCCAACCCGTACCTTTATATGCAGCTGGGCAGAGTTTACTATTACCTTGGAAGATGTAGTTGCTTTATTGCATCTTTCAATCACAGGTAATTTTCCTGAAGATACTTCGATGGAGGAGAAAAAAATTTCCAACACCTTAACAGTTGAGATGGAGAGAATTAACAAAGCTTCTGGAAAAGGATGTCAGGCTCACTGGTTAACACACTAGTGGCCACGAGATGTCCCTCTCGACGAACCTGACGGTATATCGTTTATTAATGCTTTCTTGTGTTTATGGCTGTCCAGGTACGTGTTTGAAGACGCCGGAACTTTTCTATAGCCGTTTGTAATCCCTTTTGCCATTAAGATGGCTCAAGGTGAACAAATTCCCATAGGTAGCTTATTCTTGGGTTCTTTGTACTCTAACCTGGAATCCTTGGTTATAGACTCCAGTGTTTCGAACGGCTTTATGAATATTGAATGCTACGCCAATACGATATTTCTCCAGGCCTTGATGTGGGAACGCTTCGCGAAGTATGCACCTATTCCCCGTAGTAACTTGCAAGGGTTGAATGCTGCTGATTCTCGACGTATTTTCCCCGAGAAGGATAACGCCAGGATTATGAGTTGGTCAACAAAACAGCCTCAATCCAAGACGCGCTTCATTGATGTTGTAGACGACGAGTCTGAGTTTAACTTCCGTCCCTGGGTGCTGATTCCTCCTTATGTTTCCCAATTGACAACTGTCAATGCTAGAGAAAGCATGGCTTTGAAATCTGGTGCTGACTTGAGCGATGGCGAAAGATCTTTCATGTTGAGTTGCACTCCAGGTTATTTAATAGCAGCAACATATGGAGACTTTTCGGTGGAGGAATACAACATTGACAGAGCAGCCCGTCAGATGGGTATGGATCAGCGCGTTCCAACTTTTCGGAGGAGAAAACCATCGGTGGAACAGATTAAGACTTGTTTAGACCGTACACATGTTGAAGGAAGCTCTTATTGGTTCCCTTGTGCTGACCAAGTTACATATGTAACTCCAGGTTATGTAGATTTCTGGAACCAGCAATTTGAACGCTTACATGATTTCGTAAGGGTTAGTCAACCTTTGGTGAAAGAGCCTCCTTCTGCTGATATGATTGCTTCTCGACCCAGATTGAAATACATCTCCGGCGGCGATAATCGAAAGACATCTCCAGGATGTTCACCAGTATGTATCTTTTGCACATTCTTCGTAAATTGAAATAATTGCCTTTGATTATCACCTCAATTTATTTTGTAGGACGGTCGTGTTGTGAGACCTCGTTTTGAAGTGAATTTCTCAGAAGCTGAAACAGTTATTCATGGTGGAGAAGGTAGGAATAAAAATTGTAAGCTGTTGTCTAACACCATAAAGTCCCCGGTTGTTTCTTTGGTGAGTTGTCGACACTTTTCCGTCACGACTTCTTCTATCTGTATTACTAGGATCTTAAAACCAATATTTTTTTATTTGGTTACAGAATTTTGCTCCGTCTAGTATTGATGGTCTTCAATTATCTACTGCTGGGGAGACAATTTCTGATTCGAGCGTTGAAGAAGAAAATGTCGTGAGTACTCTTCCTCATAGCCAAATATAATGCTTCATATGTAAAATGCTAATTGTTTGAAAATATGTCCAGGAGGATGTCGCCATGGAGGTGGAGAGTGCTGATACTCGGTCATCCTCTGAGAATAGAGATGAAGAAAATTCCAAAAGTTCGGAACCGAATGGCAGTAATGAGTCTCTTGATTTTGACACGGGCAATCCCAATTCCTTGATCGCTTCGGAGACTCCCCAAGTAAGCACATATATTGTAACCTCTTCATAAAAGTACGAAATTGTTTATTTTTGAATGAATGAATGAATGATAATCCATGTGCATATACGAAAACTTTTTCGAAATTCGTCGTCATAAAATTCAGAACTCATCCTTTTAGCAAAAATACCATAAAACCTTCATCTGAAGTCGGATATTCATGGTCTGCATATGTATATTTAAGACCACAGAATTTCCAAGCTTTAGTGAATAAGATTTTTAAGTTTTGAGCGCGTTCAGAGCCTGAAAAAGGCGAAACAGTAAACTTCCAGGAGATTTTCAGAACTTTTCAGACTGTACGTTGTTCGATGTTTTGACTACATCTCTTTGATCGTTCATCGGATTGTTATGAAATTTTGATATGTGGTAGAGGACACCCATACGAAGAGAATGGTATATAATTCATCCTCATATTACTTGTAAATTGCTCCCAGTTCGTCATCTAGTACAAGGAAGAGTACAGTCACTTCAGACGAGTTTGCCGCAAAACGAATTTTCATGACTTTCATGTTATTTGATCCTTCCTTGAGTGTATAATGATGAAACTTGATGATGTTAGACTGCTTGTATATTGTATTTTATGATCTCATTTGGTTTCATGTTTAGATTGCTCTAACCTCATGTAATCTTCGTATTAGGTGTCAAATACCGAAGTTGAGGATACTGAAACCAATAAGGATAACTCGAGCTGCCCTGGAGTTATTGATGAAGAGACAACCATCCCTGCACTTCAAGTCCATGAGAAGGTTGTCACTGAAGTTATGGAAACCTCGATTGTTGCTGGTTCAGTGATAGAAGAAACCGAGCTACCAGTAGAGAATACTGAAGAAGCTATTGCTTTGACTGTAGAAGTTGCTCCAGTAACTGAGAACCCTATAGTGGTGCATGAATATCCAAGTGCAGGAGTTGCTTTTGATCCTCTAATTGATGCACCACTCACATATCATGAACTAGTTGGCGGGTTCAGCGTTCCTATTGGATATACTGGCTTGTACGAGAAAATATGGAAGAAGTTTGGTCACATCATTGTTAACAGGGACCCTGGACGCGCTTATGCTTTAACAATGCAAGTAAGTGTTGTCTTGCGTGTCATAAGTGATATATGCGCTAGGGCCAGAAATACAGTGACTCCAGATGTACTCTTTGATTGAGAGTTCAACTTGGAGAATTTTGAAAGACTTGGCTTCAACGTGAAGTGGCTTCGTAAGAAAATAAATGATATCAAGAACTCGTGTGAGAATAACATACCCTTTCCCAATGATGCTGTGTTGGAGAAAGAAGACAAGATCGCCAAGCTGACTGAGGAGCTGAACATGGAGAAGGCAGCCTTGCAAGTCTCGAAGGATGCATAGGAGCGAAAGTCTTTCTTTGCTGATTTTCTTTGATTTCATTTTCATAATATCCTGAACTTCTGAACTTCTGAGAGATGTGAGGTTTTATTTTGTTTTTGATATCGATTGGTTTTAGACTGGGTAGATGATTGAGGATTTGTTTCTGGATTTGGTAGAGATTTTTTTTAAGTAAAATGAACTTAAAATACAATGAAAGAAAATCCTAAATTCCAAATCCAGACGCCATGAATGCTCAAATGCTCAATAATTTCAGACAATTGTCTTAATCCAATTCTCGTGAATTACTAGCAGGGTTCTTCCATCTGTGTTGATCAACTTGTAGTATCCTCCGGTTATGGACTTAGCAACCATAAATGGTCCTTCCCAATTAGAGTTCCTTGCATAATGGAGATCAAGTTTAGTTTCCTTGAGAACCAAATCTCCTTCCTTGAATTTGTTCGGTTTAGTGACCCGTGCCTTGAATATTTTCTGTTGATTCCATGGTTGTGGTACATATGGACACTCACGCAGAGGGGAGTATCCAGCATACTATCGGTCATGCTTAGCCAGGTCATCAACAATAAACCTCTCGATAGAGTGATCAATTTGAAGGGGCTCTGAGCGCAACCATTTGGTGTAATATTGCTGAGGTGAGACTATCCATTCGTAGCTTTTAGTAATCTCTAATTTGTTAGTAGGGAGAAGTTCCAAGACCAGAGTAGAATATTTGAACATTGGTATTATTGGTGCATGAAGAGGGATAAGACTTGCCTGAGTACGGAACCTTTTGACAAAGGCGTGTGCACTTTCTCTAGGTTTCTGTGTGAGCTCGATCAAAGCTTTAACTTCCTCCAGATGCTCAAATGGTGGGGCATTCTCTATTTCTTCCGAGTCAGAGTCTTCTTCAACAGTATGATGTGCTGAAGGCGTTGGACCCATCCTTCCAGCATGAATCCAAGTTCTTCCAAGGATCATGTCATATCCTGGGTCTTCTCGGATTATGTAAAAGTGAAGATTGAGCTTTCTTTGACTTTGAGGATGATGTGGCCATATGCGTCTCTAGAAGTCCCCTCGTGATCCTTGATTGCCATGGGAGCGTGAGTAGCCTCTTGTCGAGTAATGCCGGCGGCTCTGAGAGTTTTAAAAGGAATGATGTTGATGGCAGTGCCGACATCAACAAATGCCCTCTTGAATTCATTTCCTTTAATATGCACCGTGGTGAGCAGTCTCCAGTCATTTATTTTTTTTGTCAGTGGCTGAAGGTTCAGGAGGTACTTTTGGAATCAATAGGCGTTTTCCAGACACTATGTGGTTCAAAGCCGTGAACATGTCTCCCCTTTGCGCTTTAGACATATAGAGTAATTCGCAGACATGTTCTATCAATGACTGAACTGCTTCTTTGACTGGTTATTCGGAGATGGAGAAAGTCCTGACTTAAAGGGGGTCTCTGTGCACTCCTTCAGATCCCAGATTAAGTTCTCCTGACTCAACCTTTTCCTTGAATATGTGTTTCAAAACTTTGCAGCTACTTGTGGGGTGATTGATGAACCTGTGGAAGTAGCAGTAACGAGGATTTTCCATGTCTTCCTCAGTTGGCTCTTTCCTGACATATGGCAATTTGATTGCACCATCTTGGATCCAGGCATCCAGTAGTTCAAGCACCTCTTTAATGGGAATAGGAAAGTCGGGTGCATCTTGATCAGGAGCCTATGTACGTTGTCCAGGGTCTTGTGCATCTTGTTTATCCTTCTTTTGTGTTTTTGAAGGAGCTGAGGTATGCTTACGCGGAGGTTCGACTTTCCGTTTGATCCCTTATGCAACATCGTTCGTGGAGGGTTGTATGTTGTACTGCTTGTTGATCAGACGTCTGCTTCCTCGAGTGTCTCGCAATTCTTCAGACTTTGTAGATTTTGCTCTTTACAGTAGAGCAGGTGCAGTAGTTGCCGATCTCTTCGCTGCTTCATGAAGCTCCGAGAAACTCTGGAAACGAATATTTTACAATAAAGCTCTGTAGACCGGGATCATGCCATTGATGCAAAAGTCTACCAGTTGTTGCTCCGTGACATTTGGGTCATGGCATTCCAGGGCTTGGACTCTGAATCTTTTCACGTAGTCATTAGCATTTTCACTGACCCTCTGAAACATTCTTCCAAGATCAGAGAGAGTGACTTGCTCTGACACAAAGAAGTACTTCTTGTAGAAGGCGTTAATCATTTCTCCCTAATTGTTGATGGTCCCTTGTGCGATATTGTTGTACCAGGTGTATGCCCTGCCTTTCAAAGATTTTGAGAATTCCTTGAGGCGAACAACATAGTTGTGTTCATGTTCTCCCAAGGCTTCCATCATACAGAGTGAAGGTCGGAGAAGTATAACCTTTCGAAAGAGGGATCCATTGCGTAGCGGCAGGATATGGATGCTGGTGACGATGGATATGTGATGTCTCATCCTTTCCACGGTTCTCCAGGCGCTCCAAATCTTCCCGAGTAATGAAATTTGATGGTTCCTTTGCTGATGGATCGTCTGCGGCTTTGCCGACTTCGTCGTCATCCACCGTATGAATTGAAACCACCTCAGGATCAGCATCTGAGGATTTCTCCTTTTCCTTTCCTTTTTCTTGAGTTTTCTCTGACATCTTGTCAGTGAGAGTCTTCAGATAATTAAACATCTCCTTCTGTGTTGTAGCCATATCAATTTGATTTTTTGCAAGAGTTTTTTGCACTTTGATGAGATCAGACATGATAGGTGGTGGGTTTTCTCTGACTTCCTCAGGGTGTCGGCCGAACAGAGGATGACCTTCCGTGTTAGCGTGAGGAGGAGTAACATCACCACCATCAGTGTTAGAGGCCGGAATTGTTTCCGGGATATGCTCATTGTTGTTATTGCTAGTTCTAGCGTCGTTTGTATTGGAACCTGTAACTAACCCAGACCTAAGACTAGCCATCTTGTGAAATTATGAGATTGCAACCGAGAGATTAACCTCCCACTGTGGTCGCCAATCTATAGATGGGGAAAAACGATTTGCTGGTTTTTACGGAATTGAAGAGTCGACCGTATGGAGACTCCTTGAACCGAGCGAAATGTTGAACCTCACACGGATGCACTGCAAGAAGGGAGTTCTTTAAGTTCGAGAGATAAATCTATAAGACTCCGTCCTAAACCAAGAACAATGGTCGTTCTAGAGTCAATTCGGTCACAAGAGAGGATGGGTTGATCTGTAGGAGGGAAGCTGAGAAATGTGTGAGATCAATGGTGATCTGAGATTTTAGGTGTGTTGTGAATTCAGCGTAAGAACGCTCTGAATGATTGAATTTTGCTCAATTGAGAGTCATTGCTCAGGCGATTAGTTCGTGTAGACGAAAGATTGTCTGTATGAACTTGCCGAGAAATTCCTTGTTTAGACGAATGTTCGATTATTCGAATCTTCTCCTTTCAATTATGATTCAGAGGTCTTTTTATATTGCTAAATTGAAAACACCCTGATCCCATGAAGTGTGACAGTTGTTGGAATCAGAGAGTGGGGAAGTGGAAAATCGTGTTAAAACCCGTTGCTCATCGTGCAGAGACTTAGTTAATTTTACACCCACTTCTTTGCTGACTCTTCCAACTGATTGCACAACTTGCTCAGATTCTCGTCGTGGGTGAACACATGTGCCGTAGACCGCCATACCAAAACCCTAGTTAATATCCCTCATGTGACACGATTGATATCTCGTGATTGTGGAGTCAGTTGCTGACTTTATGGGACGATGAGTCCATGTATTGCTGAGTTGAACATGATTTTCAAATGTTCTGAAACTCATGAATTAAATATCTCTGCTGAGACGAGGTATTATTATGTTGATTACCTAAGACAAGCAAACTGTGTTGCTGAATTGATGAATATTGATAGTTGAACCAATATGCTTGAATCTGAGCAAATATTGCTGGTTCGAGCAAATATTGCTAATTCGAGCAATTATTGCCGGTTTGAGCGAATATTGCTCATTTGATGAATTGTTGGTAGCATGACAAAATAAAATATTAATTTAAGATACTGACTGATGGGTCGAGTATAATAAAAAAATGTTGATCATGGAATCAACATAAAATTATCAGTTTTTTAATCTGCTCAGAATCATGTTTTTGCAGAGCCCTGGATTCAAAAACCCTAATTTTAATGAAATGATGATTTATTGAAAATCAACCGCAGAGTGAAGCAGGGACCGGCTACATGGGATGATGACTCCACCATGTAACGCCCAGATGCTCGAATGAGCAAAATACCAAAGTCTCTTGAGGACTAGTTGGTGAAAGAATGATTAAATGCTGGTTTAATCATTTATTAAAATAATGCTCGTGTGAGCGACAAATAATAAAAACTAGCCATGAAAAGATGAGGGACCGACCAAGAGGTCATGAGACCGGCTCTTGGTGGCCGTGGGACCAATTGATGGTCGTTGAGCAAACCCCCAATTGTTTGGAAAGAGTTTGAACCTAATATGAGCAATTGAGCAAATTAGGTTAAAATCATTAAAACGTGTGGGACCGGATGTTTGCAAGCATTAGGGTCACCCTTGGCCGGTCAAGGGGATGTTCCCATGTCACCATTGTGTCCATGTCTCAGTCCTGAGAGTTTCAATATTTTCCGATGCGCGTTTGAGCAACATTTTGAGAAAATATGCAAAATCCAGGGTTTTGCTGAAACTAGGAAAAATACATAAGATGATGAAAAAATAATAAATAAAACAGGGAATTGCAAGGTGTGGGACCGGCCACGGCTAGGGCATGGCCGGCCGGCTGACAAGCACGGTCCCACACTTTCCTAGTTTTATGTAATTTTGCGTATTTTCTCTGAATTGAGGGAAATCCCATGAAACCGGAGAGTTTTATGAAATTAGGGAACTTCCATGAGATGTGAGAAATAAAATAATAATAGAATAGGGAATGATGGAGTGTGGGACTGGCAATGGCCAAGGGATGGCCGGCCGGCCAACGGGCACGGTCCCAGGGCACTCTTCCCAATTTTATGTAATTTTCATGATTTTAGAGAATTTTCATAAAATCAGAGAGATTTGTGAAACCAAGGTATTTTTTTGAAATCAGGGAGTTTTCATGGAATGAGGAAAACAAAACAAATAAAAATAATAAAATAAGAGGCGTGTGGGACCGGCTAGGGCCTGGTCCCACGAGTTTTCTTAATTTTATAATATTTTTCATGGGTTTAGGGAAAATTCATGAAATCAGGGAATTTTCATGGTTTTAGGGAAAATTCATGAAATCAGAGAATTTTCATGGATTGAGAGAAATAATAAAATAATGGGGGCATGAGGTGTGGGACTGGCCACTGCTAGGGCATGGCCGGCCGGCTGGTGCTCGGTCCCGTGACACCTTTCCCTAATTTTATTATTTTCTTGACATAAAGAAATATCATGAGATTAGAGAATTTCCTTGAACCGAAGGAGATTTGCTCGAACGAGAGAATTTTCATTAGATCAGGGAAAAATAGTAAAATATGATAAAATATAAAATTGGGCGTGGGAATGGTCACGGCATGGCCGGCCGGCTGGTGAGCCCAGTCCCTGGCGCCTTTGCTAATATTTTATTATTATTATTTTTCCTTCCTATTTTGCATAGGTTCATCGTTCATTCGTATTCTTGAAATGCTCGTTTGTGCATTCAAATGATGGTCTGTGCATTATTGCTAAGTACACTCGCACCATTTTAGTCAGGGCTTATTCGATGCTCAGATGCCTGTTTCATTGAATATTTATCACTAACCCGTGTAATTTTGCTGGGAAGAACCACGAATTGAAGTGACGAAATATAACGAAGAATCGTAGAATATTGTTGGATATTCAGGCGATTAGAGATAATTAACTGATGGCTCTATACTAGTAGGGCTTCCTATCTAGGAGCATTAATTATCTGAGAGTTTAGCAATATGAACTTGCTGGAGTATCATATTTCTCCTATATAGTCAGGGAAAACCTGGTTGCATCCTGAAGACGTTGTCGCTCTATACTAGCAGGCATGCTTTCTAGGGGCCGTCCAATCTTTCGATTCTATGTAGAAATAATTACTGAAATACTCAGTATTCATGAGATGTGTCGTGGCTTCAGCTGGGAGGATACACATCTACAGATACTCTGAGAGGCAGCCTTCTCAGTCAGAGATTTTATGGCATGAGCTTTCACGCTTTGAGAGACATGAGTCTCAATACTCATCTGATTGCCGGATCCGGAGTATGCATAATTATGGTTTTACGATTTTTCCCTTGTCGAAAATCCACCATCTACAATTATCTAGAAAGCATATTGGAGTTTGTACATACAAATTTCTAATCGAAATATTGGGTGTGGTTGTTGTACCCCTGTTTTTCAATAGGATCTATCAACAAAGTGCTAGTATTTTGGAGTATCTTAAGGAAACACGATCAAGGAAAGAAAAAAATGAAAATGAAACAAGAATCCAAATACCAAACAATTTGGGAGTATACTCAACAACCGAGTTATCAGATGGAAGAACAACTCAATTTGCAAAAACTTTATCAACAGACTAATAAAATGCATCAACAAAAAATGCATTTAGATCAAGACAATGTAGTAATGTCTATGGACCTTAGTCGATTAGCTCCCGACGAAAAAAGATATTATCGACGCAAGAAAAAGGAGATCTTGAAGAGGATGAATATAATCAGCATTGAAGATTCAGAAGATGATGATGTAATCCATCTCTAGTTGTTTTATCTTTTATTGAGTTTAGTTTTTTAATTTCCAATCTAGGTTTAAATTAAAAGTGTTGTCCTAAATTTGTAGATAGTATTGTTGTTATCTTAAATGTGTTGTCTAAATTAATTTAAATTGTTCTTTGAATTAATAAAATTTTTGAATGTGTTGTAACGAAACGATTTTTATATATTCTCCAAAGAAATAACTTCATTATCACTTCATTAAAATAATGTTTCATTAATAACGTACAAAAGAAATTACAACAGACCATTCGATTAAAATTAATAACTTCTTTATCACTTCATTATGCGGGTATTTCTCTGACCTTGTTTCTTAACGTGGTGCACGATAGGTTTGAATACATTACATGTTATCATTTTCTTGGTGTGCTCTTCAACGATCAATGCCGCTTCGATATGATAAAACAGTTCTCCTCTCTAGGCTTTATATGCAGCTTGTGCAACGAGCCTGTCCCTTCTATGCCTATGTAGAAACTCATTGTATGCAATGCATAATTTCCTAACATGATGTTTTCTTGAACAAATGTGGTATGGTTCATAATCAAAGTGTGGTTGTTTTCCCGTCGGTTTAACGAAAGGACCCCAACCAACATTAATCCAAAATACAGTATGATCTTTATAATCTTCTGGAAATTCATCCTTGAGAAGGTAAAAGTTTCTAATCCATTTCGTCTCTTCTTCAACATCCTTTAACCTTGCCCTCATTTGCATTTGTTCTTGACCTCGTTTATGTACCTTGAGCTTTTATTCGTATTCTGTCGCAACCGATGATGAATCTTTGGTTTCTTTTGTGGATTTTCGTATGCTTAACACTTCATCCATCCCATTAATAAATTTCGTAGGTGATGAAGACGTTGCTTTCGTAGTAGCTTGATCTCCTCTTTTGCTTATCTGTTTTTCTATTGCAGCAATTGATTGGGTGGTTCGCTTGCATCTTCTAAGAATCTCTTCGACTGAGTTGGTAGTTTTTGATCGATTTTCCATTGAATAGATGTTTAGCTTTGAATTTCACCTCAAATATTGATAATGCAAAGAAGAATGGGTAGATTGATACTGCAAAGAAGAATGGGTAGATTGATACTGCAAAGAAGAATGGGTAGATTGATGCTGGAAAGAAGAATGTGTTATCTTCTTTATATAAGAATCGTTCCCAACGGCTATATTCCTTAGAAGTCGTGCCCAACGACTCTTTTTCTCAACAACCGAGTCCAACGGCTCTATTTCTTAAAATTGGTGTCCAACGGCTCTATTTCTTAGAATTGGTGTCCAACGGCTATATATTTCTTTATATAAATATAGAACATTTTTTCTAACCAACATAAATCTCAATTCATTCTCAAATATAAACATCAATCATGTATTCTAACAGTTCGAGTAGAAAAGGAAAACAAATAGTATGTGTGGAAGGAAAAGAGTTTTGTCCATGTTGTTTCATGGATAATCATAATCTGCTTCAATGCCCATGGCTATATACAAAATGTCCACAACGAGGTTGCACTGGCACTAGAAAGGTAAAAGAGTCGATAATGGAGAAGATAAGGTATTTGGAATGTGAGTACGTTGAATGTCCTGGAGAAGCACAATGTTTGGAGGATGCAATGAAAGATGCAATCAAACAAGAAAAATTTGACGAACTCTGCAAGAACTTCAAATTAAAAGGAAAGGTTGAGTTTGAATGCACCAAGGGGATTCCCTGTGAAACTGAGGGTTGTAATCTATTTATGGAGATGCACCGTTCAAGTGCAAAGAAAACATATGGAAAACGTTACTGGAAATGCCTTGTCTGTGAAACGGTGGCATGGGCTGAATAAGTGTTGTTACAATTTAGTTTAATCAAGAGTTTGAATATCAATTGATGTAATGTGCTTTTTTATAATTAGTATGTGTTTTTGTAAGAGTTTAAATTTGATCAACATGATGTAACGTGCTTCTACAATAAATAATAATAGTTATTTTCATATTCATATGACTAACGATTACATTAAGCATGTGCAACCAGCATTTAAACCAATAGGCGACCCTGTTGGACGTGTTATGTCTCGTGAGGGTTTACAGAGAGATATACCCACAAAACCTATCATTATTTAAATTCTTTATTCTTCATCTGATGATGCAGAGATGAATATTCAAAGGGGGAAGGGATATACTCTGAGAAATTGTTTTTCAGAATCACATAGCAGTTAAAAAATGTAAAAGGTTTCCCCTTCTTTTTTAAGTAACTCTCCAAAGAAGAATGCTCCTACAAAAAAAATAAAACAATATCAATTCACAATTCAATTATTCAACAATTCAGTACACATACACAAAAAATTGTTGGCTACGTAACTGGTAAGTTTCTTACGATTTCCGATGGTACTGCTGCCCTCCATAGATATAAGGATCTCTGTGTCGATACATATACTTTCACGTCTGAAGTGATAACGTTTAACCTTCTTTTCAGATACTTAACCGTTCTTTCATTAGGATTCCCGTTATGTATAGTCAACCTTTTTATCAATTGCTCTAAAAGATTTGTGTTATTTAGTTGTTCATCTTCTTCTTCATTCTCTAGATGAACATCAACCCATAAAGTAACTATCAATTCGTCATCCTCCGTAGTTAAACCGACCATAATTAAGAAAGAAAAGTGTTGTAGATAATAACTTAGACAAAAATAAGTGTTTACAGTTTGAAGATGGAGAAGAGAATAGAGTTGCTCGAACTAATGTGTTCATTGGTAAACAATATGTGAATCCTTTATACATGGTGAGTATACATATGATACATTGTACAAAGAGATTTCACGGATAAGTATACTAATCTGTATACTGTTCAAAGATATTTCATGGATATGTGTACATATCCATATACTATACAATACTTTTAGAAAATTTAAACCATATGCAATCAAATATAAACCTTAATCATTTGCATACATAACTGAAGCCCAACAAAAATTTAAAGTCTAGTATTACATATGCATGTAACATTGGAAATCTTAAAACACAACAACATTGAAATAATCCTCTGCCTCAACATCATCCTCATCATACATACCCGCATAATCGTACGCAACCTCATCGTCACCGTCAGAGTCCTCCTCATCATCATCCTCCTACTCGTCATCGTCCTCATCATCGTCATCGTCCTCATCATCGTCATAATCCTCCTCATCACCAGAATCGTCATCTCCATCATGTTCATATTCGTCTCCCGCATGACCGTCTCCATATACATGTTCAACTGCACTTCAAAGTCATCTGTGATTTGATTTGTAATCCCCATAATAATCAAATGCTTCATCCTCTGTTTGACCAGGAACTACTTCTTCATCTAAGTATGTATCATCATAATCTCCTTCTGATGATGGAAGTACTACGTATTCCATATCTGAACCCTCCAAACTAGACATGTCCCCTTCCTGACCTCCTCTACCAGGACGCGCAGCTATGTGCTTGACAAGATCATCTCTTAGTTGTAGGTGTAATTCTAAGTTTTTCAGATATGACATAAATACACGACCATTATTGATAGGTTCCGGAAGCGGAACAGGAACAACTCTGCCCCAATCCATATCCGACGTTCATGCTCGATAATCATGTTGTGTAAAATAAGACAACATTTCATAATTAGGTTCAAGTCAGATTGATGCCAATACTTACATGGAGATCCGACAATTCTGAATTTACCCTGAAGAACTCCAAAAGCACACTCGACATCCTTTCTTTTAGACATTTGATACTTGTTGAATCTCACTTAGTCGGGAATAATGTCTGAGAGAAAGCTTGTACAATTATAGTCAAATTTGGATAGATACCATCGGCTAAGAAATAACCCATATCGTACTGGTGACCATTGATGACATAATTGCATGGAGGTGCTACACCCTTTAGCATGTTATCAAAAAGAGGAGAATGTGCCAACACATTCAAATCGTTGTTGGATCCAGGCATTCCAAAAAAAGCATTCCAAAACCACAAATCCTATGATACCACTGCCTCTAATACCAAACTACTCTCTTTATCCTTACCCCGGTAAGTTCCTTTCCAAGCTAACGGACAATTCTTCCATGGACATTGCATACAATCAACACTACCAAGCATTCCAGAAAAACCTCGGTCCGCATTCTCTTGTAGCAACCTCTGAACATCTTCAGGAGTAGGTTCACGCAAATATCTTTCTCCAAAAGTCATGCAAACGATGTGGAAAAATCTTTTTAGATACTTGTATATTGTGGTGGCACCCATACAGGTGTAATCATCAACACTATCAGCTGGTGTACTTTTGCATAAACATTTCATCACGACAACTAATTTGAATACATATGGGATGATCCATACCTATGGAAATATTCTAGTGACCAAGTGATACGAAGGTGCGTTCCCGATTTGAATTTAATTCTATCTTGTCTTTTTTCCACTCATATGCTTGTGGAGGACACTTTGGGAGCAAGAGAAACGCTCTCAAGGTACAAGAATGTGGTTTCTTTTGGCCAACTTTGTTTAAGGATGCACATGCATTTTGTACCACATGTGATAGGTTCCAAAGAACAGGCAATATAGGTGCCCGAAATCAAATGCCACAAACTATATTCAATTTGTTGAGGTTTTTGATGTATGGGGAATTGATTTTATGGGCCATTTTGTCAATTTTAGTGGGAATTATTATATCTTGCTTGTTGTTGATTATGTATCGAAATGGGTGGAAGCTAAGGCCACCCAACTAATGATTCTAAAGTTGTTTTAGTTTTGTTCAAGCAAATATTTTTGCAAGGTTTGGAATTCCAAGAGCCATAATTAGCAATGGGGGCTCACACTTCAAAAACAGGTTCTTACAAAGCTTGTTAAGGAAGTATAATGTGTCGCATAGGATTGAAACACCTTACCATCCACAAACAAATGGACAAGCCTAGGTTTCCAACCGGGAGGTGAAATCCATTCTAGAGAAGACGGTGAATCCAACAAGGAAGGATTGGAGTTCGCGACTCAATGATGCTTTGTGGGCTTATAGAACCGCATACAAGACACCTATTGGGATGTCTCCCTTTAGGCTTGTTTACGGTAAACCTTGTCACTTACCCGTGGAAATTGAGCATAAGGCGTTTTGGGCTATTATGCAATGCAATATGGAGTTGGACGGTGCTGGAAGGGAAAGGAAGTTGCAACTCCAAGAGTTAGAGTAGATTCGCAATGATACATTTGAAAGCTCACGGATTTGCAAGGGAAAGACGAAGGCATTTCATGATAGAACGATCACAAAGAAACAAATTTTCATTGGGCAGAAAGTTCTTTTGTTTAATTCTCGTTTGCAATTGTTTTTGGGTAAATTAAGGTCACGTTGGATTGGACCTTTTATTGTGACTAATGTGTTTTCTCATGGTGCAGTGGAAATTCGTAGTTTAGCTACAGGAAATGAACTTAAAGTAAATGGGCACCGGTTGAAACCATATTATGATAACTTCTCTTCAGATGTCGTGGAATGAGTTAACCTTGTGGAAGTACTCCCACTGTAGGAGCCTTAGCATGCAAGGAGATAGTCGGGATGACGACTTTAAACCAAGCGCTACATGGGAGGAAACCCATAGGATGAGTATTTCTTGTCTTATTTTTACTTTCTTGTCTTGTTTTTAGTTTTTTCTTGTCTTGCATTTACTTTTTCTGATTTCTTGTCACATTATCACGTAGTATTTCCCACCTTGACTTTCTTTGGACGATTCAATTTACATTGAGGACAATGTAAATTTTAAGTGTGAGGGAGTGGTTAAGCATTTGCATTGTAAATGTTTCATAAATTTTCAACTTTTGTGTGAAATAGTGAATGAAAAACTCCAACTTGTAGTTAGTTTAGAGTCACATAGTATACATGTCGCTAAGATTACATCGAGATTCTCATAAGAGTGACTGAACTTAGAGATGACAGAGAACGTGATCGGGTTTCTTACTTGTATGAGAGTTAAAGTTGGATTTAACCATGCCAGTGGCAAATGAGGTGCAGAATGAATTCGGTATTATAGTTGTGGTCCCCTATAATGGAGACTACCCATGTTACATAATGTGAGGCACCGACCTTCAATTCTTTGTACGTGTCTAAATATGTGCTTTTAGAGTGTGTGTCAGTGTACGTTAATTCTGGGTAGAATAATGAGCTACCCAACCTCCCACCAATAGAAGCACTACTTTGATCTCTTGAGTGCTATTTTTTCAATCATGATGGTGAGATCGAATTACTAACTTACATACCACTTGTATTCTTGTTCGCAGTTAGCACCACCCACTTTATCTCTCTCTACACCAACAAGTCGATAGAAACACCATCATCATCAACAAGAGGAGCATCACAAATTCGAAGGAAAGTTGAAGACGTTCAAGGTTTACAAGTAACGATACAGAAATGAGCATATGTCAGTTCAACTAAAGCAACAAGACACGGAGCAGAATTTTTTTTACAAGTTGAAGACTTTATGTACAAGAGCGAAGATTATCAAGGATGAGAGTTCGAGAAGTTTATGATATCAAGACATACAAGTTGTGAAGAATCAAGCGGTAAAGTACTTACACCATGGCCTTTGTAATT
Source organism: Papaver somniferum (assembly GCF_003573695.1). Classification (NCBI taxonomy): domain Eukaryota; kingdom Viridiplantae; phylum Streptophyta; class Magnoliopsida; order Ranunculales; family Papaveraceae; genus Papaver; species Papaver somniferum. The sequence continues at coordinate 103,720,711 of NC_039364.1, forward strand.
GCATTTTTATTTTATCTTTATTTGTATTTTATTTTCTCTTGTCTTAAAAAAAAAAAACGAATGAAAAGAAAAAAAAAATAAGACAAGAGAAAATTTTTAGGTTCGTTACTAGTTTTTATTATTTATTTTTATTTTGTATTTGTTTTATTTTTCTTGTCTCAAAAAAAAAGAACAGAAAAAAAAGAGACAAGAAAAATGTGTTGTATCTTATTTTGGTTTGTTTTTAGTTTTGTTCTTTCAATTAAAGCCAATGGAAAGAAGAAATATCTATAATGAAGTTTCAAGCAACAAGGAATTAGAGGAAAGAATCACATTGTCAAGATTCTACGAAGTTCAAGAGTTATCATCACTAGTTGAAGACCGAAGATGAAGCTGAAGACAAAGATTGAAGACCGAAGACGTTTCTATCGATGTTGTGAGAGTGGTGCTAACTGCACGTGGAACGGATAACGAGGTAAGTAAGCATATTCCCACCTTCATTAAGTGGTTGACTTCCTTTCTTAGAGATCGCCAAAAAATAAGGATTTTCAAAATTATAAAAGATGTGGGTTTTCAAAACAATTCGGAGGGTTTTTCCTTCCTACCATTCAACGTGTCGTAGGATTCTCTCTCCATTCCTACCTGGACACATTGTGACCCATAAAAAACTGTTTATTATTGAGAGCAACTTCATAAAATCCTTTCTTGTGAGGCAGCGTCGAGACTTTCGATCACTCCGAATCCGAATTTCTTTCGATAAGGGATGGTTATTTCTCTCAACTTTTAAGGATGAGATTGTGTTCATATATGTGTCTAACTTCTTATGAATAGTTTGCAGAATCTCTATGTCTTCTTAGCGCGTTGGATGCTATCATTTTGGAGAACTAGTAAGTTGGAAAAGTAGGTTTTGTGGGTATATCTCTAGTAAACCCTCACGAGACTATAACTCGTCCACTAGGGACACCTAGGGGTTCAAAGGCTTGTTATACATGCTAAGTGTGACCATAGCCTCGACGACACGGAGTTGTATGTATGTTTTAGAATTTGTTTTGTTTGATTTTCTCGAGGACTAGCAAAGTCTAAGTGTGGGGGAATTTGATAGGTGTCTAAAACACCTAATTTTATATCTAGTATTTATACTTTCTTTGCTATTGTCTTTATGGATTGTGTCTCGTATGTTTGATTTTGAGTGTTTAGGTGCTTTGGAGTCATTTAGATCAAAAGAAGAAGAAAGCATTCATTTGGAGCAAGAACGACTAAAACGCCATTTCATTGGCAACTAGTACTGAGAGAGGAACCGAGCCAAGCCGAAGATAGGGGAAAAACACTGCAGCTTAGTCTAGATAAGCAAGGGCGGACATCTTTGATGGCCTGTATCTAAGGAGTGGATGCCTAAAAACATCATTGGTTGACCCCCTATCTACTTCACCTAAGTGGGTATATCCATACATATTCCTACAGAAACCCTGTAATTCAGAAGGGAAATTATTTGGCTTATCATTAGCTTTTATTTCTCTTTCTCTGCGTTAACAGAAAAATGGCTGCGGCTAAGTGATGATGGAGGAAATCAGTGAGTTCAGGATCAATGGAAGATCGAGAAGAATCTAGGGTTCACTTTTTTAGGGTTCAAGTTGAGAGAAAAAATGAGAATCCGCTGATGAACTGAGAAGATGAATCTCAATTGCAGTTGAAGAAGAATTTGAGAGCTGTGTTAGTTTGTTGAGAATGGGTGTGAGTAGAGTTGGGAGAATCAGTTGATGGAAGTGCAGAGATTCATGGGTTTGCTTCTGTGACTTTGAAGAAATTGAAGATTGAAGGATGAGAAAAGGGGATCTGAGATTGAAGTTCAGATGGAGGAAATTGGTGATGGTTATGACTGAGATGATGAATGAATCCTTGCGTGTTTGAGAATGGTTTTGTGCTCAATTCGAAATTGCAGTTGTTAATGTATGAAATACAGGTGATGGAAGTGGTTGCAGGTCAGCTGAATGGGATGGAGTTGCTGCCATGTGCAATACATGAAAGATTGAGAAGTTGAGATGATGTTGATATCAAGCAGGTACTGGGGTGAAACTGAACCTGAGAATGGAATGGAGATCGAGAAGAAAAGAGATGTTGTTGTGAGAACCAATATGAAGTGTTAATGGGTTTGAAGCTGGTCACAACAAGAAGAACCCAGAGAAGAAATTATTGATGTTCTCAGTTAATGAAGGTGGAGGTGTTGTTATAGGAACTCATGGAAAAGCTGGTTTGGTATCTTGTTGTGGTGGATGCAGTTCATGCCATGGAGATGGTGTTGCTCAAGAAGGGTATACTCTGGTGCTGCAATGAGCTGAAATGCAGAGATGAAGAACAAGGTTAAGAGAAGCAAAATGATGTTTGTTCAATTGCAGTTGCAGGTGCCGTGGATGAGAAATTACAAAGAAGAATGTTTGTTCGTTACAGGTAAATGGCCCTGTGTCGTTGGTACTGGAGCAGTGAATGGAAGAAGCACAGAAGGGGGTTGAACTGAATGTAGATGTATGTTTAGGAAATGATGCAGGTGGAAATGGACCTGCTGTTGCAATGCTTTATATGTGGGAGATGTGGTCTGCTTCTTAACTGAATTGCAGCTGAAGTGAAGGCACTGGTGGATTTGAGCAGAACTGGGATTACAAATGGAGTTAAAGTGACAGATGCTTGTGTTAATCTGAGGTTGCAGTTGCAGCTGCTGTAGCTAGAAGAGCAAGTAAAAGTTGTGATGATGGAGTTGTTGTTGTTGTGGAAATTTAGGTGAAGCTGTTTGTGGTGCAGTGAGTTAGCTAGAGAATATGGAGTTCAATTGGAATTTCAGGTGGTGTTGAATTTGCAGTTCTTGTGGTTGCTGTGACTGGATGTGAAGCTGTAGGTTCTCAGATGATTGCAGGGTACTGTGAGTCTAGTATTGAGATGAAATGATAAGACTGAGATAGATGCTTTTCTGATGGTTGTCTGTTGCGAGATAGATAAAGTGGTTGAGAATATTTCAGAGAAAAATTGCAGCAGAAGCTGTAGTACCTATGGTGAAAGTGAAGCAACTGCAGTTGCAGTCAAGTCCATGGTGGTGCTGTGTTGCGGTAAGGAATTTAAATGGCAGTCTCAGGTGTTTATGGAGTGTTGTGACTCATGAATTGCATAATATATGAAGAGGTATTGCAGGCATGATGATACAGTGAATGCAGCCGCTGGTGACATTGGTTAATGGAAATGGATTTGTGGATGTAGACTGCAATTTATGGAGATGACGTGAGGTGTTGTTGAGCTGCAATTGCAGGGACTGAGCTGTTGAGAATGTAAAATGGAATGGGTTACAAGACTGAAGAAGTTGGCAGAGCGATGGACTAAGCCGAGATGAAAATGCAATGATGGTGCAACATTGAGTTATACTGTGCAATGGCTTTGGCCTGGCAACTAGCCACTCAACCAAGTTAACCCAGTTAGCTCACCTGAATAGCTGAATCGGTTCTGACTCATGATCTAACTGAGTTAGTCAATTGACTCGGTTGACCTGACCGATTTAACCCGTTTGACCGGTGACCGGGTGGACTTTGCCGGTCACCTGAGATACTTCTCCGACATTCTTCCGGCCAACTTCCGGCGATGGTACCAGTTTTCCGGTAACATGTTTTTGGCAGAATTTCTACATGGATTTTCTCACATATGGTCTTGGTGGATTTTTATCTAATGGACTTTGAAGACTAGACCTAATTTTGGAGAGCTATAAAAGAAGACTTCTACAACTTTTGGGAAATCACGTATTATTCTTGGAGCTTTGGAGGAAGGCGGCTATTCTAATAGGGTTTGCTTATGTTCATCTTCTTTTATTCAATTAATATTTTTGTGATGAACTCCATAGCCATGAGTATCTAATTTAATACTATTGGTTAAGGATGTAGTCTTATTTCTAAAACTTGTGCTTGAGTTATGGATTAGTTTTCTCTCTTGATTATCGTTCAAACTTCTACTGTTTTTATGATCACATGATTGATGTATTGTGATAGTATTTAGGTGTTTTTTAGCTAAGTGGCCAATTAATTGAACTTGCATCCTTGTCCATAGTTATTTTAGGGCTTTTCATCGGGCGATAACCCTGAATACAAGTAACATGATATGATCACGGTTTGTAGTGATACACACTTGTGATCATATGTAGAGTTTGACCATTGTCCGAATTGTCATGCCCAATGTATGATAGTTGCATTGATTAGCCTATTTCTGAAACTTAATGCTCCTAGGAATTGAACTTAATTAGTGCAAGGCGTTAGGTTATTCTTTAGGTAGAATTCATATACGCAGTTCTAATGTGTGAGTTGATGAACTTAGGAAATTAATAGATTATCTTGCTCTATTTATATTCTAGATTTTTGATGATAAAGAGATTAAATTGTAATTTTAATCATGTATGCAAGAACATGTTTAAGACTGAAGATGAACTCCTTGACCAATATCTTTCTCTCATTGATTACATTCTACTATTTACTTTTCTTTTGATTTAATTCATATTGCTTTTACAAAATCAGAAATCCCCCCAATTGGTTACTTAGGAAATTGAACACATAATAACTACAATTGCCTCTCTGTGGAAACAAACTCTTTCTTATCATATACTGTAGGAAAGTGAAATTATTTTTGACGCATACGACAGCGATCACCCAACGTATCTTTCAAGTCGTGTTATATTGCTCTAGTAGACATAGTGTTAAGGAATTACAATACGAAGTATAAAGTTATCTTTTGAACTTCGTATATAAGACATCGACATAATCGTATGAATGTTATTGTGATTATGTGTATGGGTTTGGGTGAAGATTTCGTCCTAGGAAACAATGTTTACATTCTTTTAAAGGAAGTACATTCATGAACTTTTTTTATGAATCGAAAGTGAAATTGGTATTGTTATTCATTGCATATCTTTGGATTACCAATATGTGTGAGCTAGTAGAACCGATCATAACTTGTTATGTATCTTGGTAAAACTAGTCACAATACCTGACTAATGTACTGGTATGACTTTTATTAGTGTAACTGATCCTAAGTAATCACCTAAGATGGTATGATCGATATTTGTAATTGGTGTAACTGATCCTAGTAATTGGTGTAAACGATCCTAGTAATTGGTGTGACCAATCACAAAAGAATGTGTAATCGATCCTTGTAATTAGTGTAACCGATCCTGGTAACTGGTGTGACCGATCACAAGTAATACCATGAGAATATGGTAACTGCAACCTGGTAATTTACGTGACCAATTTGGTAACTAATGTAACCGGTCACAGTAACCATATCAAGGTAGAAACGATCCTTGTGTTTGGTAGAACCGTAAACCCATGATTAGTGTGTTGATTTGATCAATCACATAATTTTTGGAAATCAGATGAACCAGTTCTAAGCTTGTTTGGAAGTGTGGTATAATCGGATCCAAGATTGTAAATATGAAAGAGGATTTACAAAGAAATAAGATGTCGACATACTTTGAACATGTTTAGTAACTCTTATCTTTTATTGTTCAAATATATTCCTTAATAACTCAAGGAGATCCCGGACCGAAATAAGTTGAGAATCTTTTAATTAAGGTTGTTAATTTTATATGTTTTTAATTACCAGCAATTAAAATGCATATCTCTGGAAAATAAAAATTGGTAATGTGCATTTACTAATTGGAGATTTTCTAGTAGGATTTCGGTTAATTTTGGATAGAGCATTTCTAGGAATTACGAAAACCAAATTTGGAAATATATTGCATATCTTGAGAATATTTTCGGTTTTGGAAATTCCTTTGAAAAGACGAAGGTACCCAAATATACCTCAATCTAAACTTTTCTACCTATAAGTCCTTTCTACGAAAGTGATTGTCTATGGACTGAGTCGAGACAATACAACTAATCGGTTCACACTTCGTGTGATTGTCTATGAATATGAGATCGAGATAATACAACAACAAGATAACTTGTGTGATTGACTATGGATACAAGATCGAGACAATACAACAACAAAGTATGATTACTTGATAATAGGTTCGGACTTAACCAAACACAATAGGATTGCTATCAAGTAAATAGAAAGTAACATTTTTGTATTTTACTTCTAATTATAATTAAAACAATTATAATTGCGGAAATAGAAAAGTCAAAGACACATCAAGATTTTGTTAACGAGGAAACCGCAAATGGAGAAAAACCCCGGGACCTTGTCCAGAATTGAATACTCTCAGAATTAAGCCGCTATACAAAATCTAGACCAACTTCTTATAGTTGAGACCAAACAACTAAACCTATAGTTCACTTAGTTTCGTCTGTATCCCTGCGCCTCCAACTTGCAATAAGTCACACACTTGGAACAATTCTTTTGGTTCGTATTCCAAACTGTAAAGGAACAACAAATCTTTTCGGTAACAAATCTTTTCAAACAAGTGAAATGAGTTTGACAAAAGGCTCTTCCGTTTATCCCAATAAATTCCTTTGTCAGATTCTTAGATCTGTCTCTCCAAAAACTACCAAGTAATTGTCTAGACTTATGCAATCAGTACTCTTAATCACAAAGAATTATATTGATGCCGGTCTATTCAACTAAGCAATCAAGGTTATCACGAAGACAAACTGATTATAGTTGGATCCCCAGCCGATCAAGTTTTGTGCACACCAAAGATTATGAACTCAAATAAGAAATCTTTTTTGTCTTTAAATCTTATTAGATCTTCAATAAACACCTGCACACAAATAACTTGAATCTATTGTGATCAATCAAACACAGAGCGGAGTCTGTTAACAATGGATTATCACAAGACGTCTTTTGATATAAAAACAGACTTAAAGATCCCCATCGATACTTCGATCTAGTTTGAGTGAATCTTATTGAAAAAGCGGGGGTACAACAACCACACCCAATATTTTGATTAGGAATCTGTATGGACTAACTCCAATATACTTTCAAGAGAATCAAATAGACTCAATCTTAATAAAGTATATCAAAGAGTTACAATATCTCGATCTCTCTATTTAATTCTTACTCAAGCAAATAGAAAAATACGAGTCTAATTAAATACAAGAGAGATAACTTGGATGGCACCAAAGACCAATATCCAAGTGCCAATCAATGTAAATCAACAACCAAAGGTTGGATATTCTAATTGATCGAACTTAACGCACAACCTGTGATATTTCAATTATATAACAAAATATAATGCGGAAAAGAAATAACACAGACACCGGAAATTTTGTTAACGAGGAAACCGAAAATGAAGAAAAACCCCGGGACCTAGTTCAGATTGAACACACACTGTATTAAGCCGCTACAGACACTAGCCTACTACAAACTAACTGCAGTCTGGACTGTAGTTGAACCCCAATCAATATCACACTGATCCAAGGTACAGTTGCGCTCCTTACGTCTCTGATCCCAGCAGGATACTACGCACTTGATTCCCTTAGCTGATCTCACCCACAACTAAGAGTTGCTACGACCCAAAGTCGAAGACTTTAATAAACAAATCTGTATCACACAGAAAAGTCTAAGGTAATAGATAAATCTGTATCCCACAGAAATACCTATGAGTTTTGTTCTGTCTTTTGATAAATCAAGGTGAACATGAACCAATTGATAAACCAGACTTATATTCCTGAAGAACAGCTCAGTATTATCAATCACCTCACAATAATCTTAATCGACGCGGCGAAAGAAGATATTGTGGAATCACAAACGATGAGACGAAGATGTTTGTGATTACTTTTATATCTTGCCTATCGGAGATATCAATCTCAAGCCAACCGTTACGATTGTACTCAATAAGATAGAAACAACAAGATCATATCACACAACTACAAGAAATTAGTATCGGTCTGGCTTCACAATCCCAATGAAGTCTTCAAGTCGTTAACCTACAGGGTCTCGGTAGAAACCTATGGTTAAAGGAGAATCGACTCTAGCTTATACAACTAGTATCACACAGGAGGTGTGGGGATTAGGTTTCCTAGTTGCTAGAGTTCTCCCTTATATAGTCTTTCAAATCAGGGTTTGCAATCAATGTTAGCTTAGTAACAAAGTATTCAATATTCACCGTTAGATGAAAACCTGATTAGATTCAAGCTAATATCTTTCAACCGTTAGATCGAAAAATTAGCTTGTTACACACAAATAAAATGCACGTTTTAGGTTTGTGTAACCGTACCAAAACATGTACATTTGTTGGTTCAACAGTAGTTAACCAAATGGTTAGCCATATGAGCACTTTCATATTAACCATATTCTTCTTCACCATAACTAGTTCAAATGACTCAAATGAACTAGTTAGAGAGTTGTTCAGTTTCTTAGATCTTATAGAAGTATACAAGACACAATGGAATCAAAAACGATTTGATTCACTCGAATTGATTCATGAACTTTATAGCCACGGCTTGCAAACTTGCATTCCCTAGTTGATATAAGTATAAGTTCACGAATAAACATTTTTAGATATAACCAACCTAAGTACGCGGACTAGGTATGCGGACTTAAGTACCCGGAATAAGCTTGTAACAAGTTTACAAACTCCACCAGATTTTCTCGGGAAGAGAACCTCCGACAGTACGCGGACTGGGTTTGCGGACTCTTGTTCCGGTTTTCCAGATCAACAAAGTACGCATACTTTGGTTCAAGGAATAAGGACTTATACATGTATGTGTTTCCACACAATGCTTATATCCAACAATGGTTATATAATCTAAACTCTCATTTCAATCATTGAAACATTCTTAGAGGACGTTATATAGTTGTTATTCACAAACCATTTTTCGTCAAAGCCATTTTCAAGTGATTGAAACATAACACGACTTTCGTCACTAGGTAAAGATGAACTTGGCCAAAGCGAAAGCTTACCAACACATATTTCGGGAAATAGATAGGCGAGTTAAACTCGGCTCGAAATAGCAAATGTGTATAATCAAAGTCTATATAGGAAAACGACTTTTGTCTCAAGGTAGGAGATAGAGTAGATAGACTTTTGAGTGATATATAAGTTCAAGTATCCACATACCTTTTAGTCGATGGAGTTCCACCAGTTCCTTGAGTAGCTCTTCGTCTTGTATGATGATCGCCATGGAGTTCTTGAGCTCAACTACACTTTCTATCCTAGTCCGAGACTTATCTATAGTAGAGTAGAAATCAAGACTTTGAGTTTTGATCACTAACATTGACAAACATGCTTGAGATAGAAACGCATGCGAGTTCGACCGAGCAGTGCTCTAACACTTAAATTAGAAGAGAAGATTCTCAAGCATAAACAAACTAGGTGCAATCAAAGTTCAATACCCGTTAGTCAATCAAATCAATCGAAAACTAATAATAAACTGTAATCATCTAGTTTCCTACCAACGGTACTCGTAGACCTTCCCAATCCCAAATAAGTCTTTAAAATGAGAGGTCGTAAGAGATTTCGCCTAATAGGGTACTTTCCTCTCTGAATAAACGGCTCCACCAGTAAAAACACAACAAGATAGTTTTGCTGGATCTGAGGATTAGTTTGCTTGAAATGAAAACTTCAATATTTATAGACCAAAGAAGTTTGGACGCTAAGGAATTTCCAAAACCGAATATCCTCAAAGATATTCAATAAACGCCAAAACCGGTTTTCATAATTCCTGGAAATGCACTGTCCAAATATTGACCAAAATCTCAGTAGAAAATCTCCAATTAGTAAATGCATATTACTAATTTTTATTTCTAAAGATATGCATTTAATTGGTGGAAATTAAAAGCATATAAAACAAAAAACCTTAATTAAAAGATTCTAAATTTATTTCGATCCGAGATTCTCCTTTAGCTATTAAGGATTATCTTTGAATAATAAAAGATAAGAGTTACTGCACATGTTCAAAGTATGTCGACATCTTTACTTTATAAATCCTTTTTCATATTTACAATCTCGGAACCAATTTGCCACACTTCCAAACAAGTTTAGAATTGGTTAATCTGACTTCCAAGAACTATGTGATTGATTATCCTATCAAGTCACCAATCATGGGTTTAACGGTTCTACCAAAACAAGTTTCGATTCTGCCTCCATGTGGGTACTAGGATCAGTCACACTAGTTACCAAAAGTTGGTTGACTAGGTACTAGGATCGGTTACCACATATATATAGTATCTAACTTGTATTCCGCTGCACAAGTCATATGATCGGTTACCACCCACTAAGATTTTGTTGCACCTCTTACCAGGATCGATTCCCCTACTTGTGATCGGTTGTACCTCTTGCTAGGATCGGTTCCCCAATGTCTAGAGTTGGTCATACCAATTACAATATATCAATCATACCGTCTCAGGTGATTACTTAAGATCGATTTCACTAATAAAATTCATACCAATACAAAAGTCAGGCCTTGTGAATAGTTTTACCGAGATACATAAACAAGTTATGAGCGGTTATACTAAACACACATATTGGTAATCCAAAGATTTGAAATGAATAACAAACCAATAAGCCTAGCGATTTCCCTTTCGATTCATAACACGAGTTTATGAAATGTACTTCATTTAAACGAATGTAAAACATTGTTTCCTAGGACGAAATCTTCACCCATACTCATACATAATCACAATAGCATTCATATGATTATGTCAATGTCTTATATACGAAGTCCAAAAGATAGACGTTATACTTCATATTGTAATTCCTTAATACTATGTCTAACTAGAGTATAATCATTCAATATGCACGGCTTGAAAGATACGTTAGGAATGAAACATTTCAAGTCAAATATTACTAACCGAAAGTGGAAGGATGATGTCATCGTTGTAGTTCTTTACTTCTTCACATTCTTCAAGTCTTCACGTAATACTTGTAAGTCTCATATCCTAGTAACTTTCTAGCTAGCCTATAGGAATTTGACTCTATTAAATAATCCAGCGACTCTTTAAATGAGTTTTGATTCACTAAAATATGACAACCAAACTTGACATATCAACGCTTGGTGGGTTCAAACGATCTATGCTCTAATAATCTCCCCCTTTGTCAATTTTAGTGACAAAACTCTTACATCATATGGATAAACAAATTACAAGAATTCATTACACATACGCTTGATTTCAAGTTTCAACATCACAATAACATGTATACATTCAATCCATAAATGTCGTTGTTGACATTATAATAACAAAGCTAATACTCCCCCTAAAGGTAAGATAGGTAGATTTTCAATCCGCACGTCTTTATTATTTCCTCTTGTAGTCCATATAACTACAAATCATCATATGATATGTTACTCCCCCTTAGTATATGCTTTACTCTTTCGTTAGATATAACGTTTAAGCACCAATGTACTTTCCTTAGTGATACCAAATCACTTGTTTACTCCATATATTTCTCCCCCTTTTTGTCACAAAATGACAAAGGTACGAGCAAATAAAAGACAAACCGAAAGGATCTTACAAATCACAAAAGACTTGCAAAACCTATAAGAGTTAAGCACGAGGGTTCCACACACCATTTTGATAACCAATATCAAAACTGAAACTACAACATAATTTTATTTTAATATGTTATCAAAGAAGCAATTGCCTGAAGAAATTTTCCCTAATAGTTTAGCAAATCAAAAATTGACTAAGCACCTTAGTTCTTTTGCTAAACCGATTATACACATACAATCGCTTGTTCGATAAGACAAAAATAAAGATCAGAATTAACTCTATTTTTCTCATCAGGTTATAATTATTCAAATAATAACTTAGACCTTTCACTTTTAAACAAGACAAATACTAGGTTAGTTAACTAGCATTTCTTGTTAAGGCATTCGATTAAACTTGAATAACAGAAACCCCCACTTTGATAAGTCTAACTAAGATCAGAATTAACTTAGTTTCTCTTATCCGGAATCGAATTGGACTAAACAATTCATCCCGAAACGCTTTTTGTTAAGCCATAAACAATCCATACAAACCAAATAAATCAACTTGTATAATTATTTACCTCAACCGAAAGCAATTGAAACAAACATAGACATTAAAGTACCGCAATTGCACCGAAATTTTGTAAGCCTAAACAATTCGATTCCGGACAATAAAGAAAGATAACAATAGTGTTTCTTAACCGGAACCAATTGAATCACACACACATCCATACAAAAATAATGGAATAAACATCAATTGTACTGAAATTTTGTTAAGCAAAAGAAATAAATATATGCAATAAAATCAGGCTTTTCTTAAACAGGAAAACGATTAACTAACAAATTTGTTACCTCAAGCTCCGCATCCTCTTCACCCCATAAAGATATATCATTAAACGCAAGTTCACATAGACTCTCCCCCCTTATGTTGTCATCCTCTCGCAAGACAAAAGAACAACAACAAAGACCAACCTTTGCCAGAGAAAGGTTGAAAACCGGTTTTAACTAATGCAATGCAAAAGTTGAAACCCCGAAACACATATGCTTTTATGCTAAACCAAATGATTCAACATATTGTGACTTTTTCATATATTTGTTTCAATCAAAACCCCTTATGATCTTTTAATAAAGCCTACCAACATGGGCTAGAACTTAATCCTGCTAAACCAAAAATTCACCCAAACTATAAGGGTTCACACCATATGAGATCGAATATTAAGGTTATGAAAACCGAAATCAAACATCCCATAAACATATATAACAATAATATAAATCATTCAAGCACATGCTATGTAATCAAAAACTATCACAAGAAAAATTATAAACTAATAATTTTATTCGTTAAATAATAAATAGTTTTATTCATAATAGACCTTCTACAATTTTGAAAAAGCGGGGGTACAACAACCACACCCAATATTTCGATTAGCAATCTGTATGGACTAACTCTAATATACTTTCAAGAGAATCAACTAGACTCAATATTAATAAAGTATATCAAAGAGTTATATCTCTCCTTCTCGATTCAATTCTTACTCAAGCAAATAGAAATCTGCGAGTCTAATTGAATACAAGAGAAATCACTTGAACGGTACCAAAGACCAATGTTCAAGGATCAATCAATTTTAATCAACAACCAAAGGTCGGATTCCCAATTGATTGATTCAAACACATAACCTGTGATATTTCAATTATAAAGATGAAAAATATAATGCGGAAAAGAAATAACACAGATACCAGAAATTTTGTTAACGAGGAAACCGCAAATGCAGAAAAACCCCGGGACTTAGTCCAGATTGAACACACACTGTATTAAGCCGCTACAGGCACTAGCCTAGTACAAACTAACTTCGGTCTGGACTGTAGTTGAACCCCAATCAATCTCACACTGATCTAAGGTATACTTGTACTCCTACGCCTCTGATCCCAGCAGGATACTGCGCACTTGATTCCCTTAGCTGATCTCACCCACAACCAAGAGTTGTTGCAACCCAAAATCGCAGACTTGATAATAAACAGATCTGTCTCACACAGAAAAGTCTACGGTAATAGATAAATCTGTCTCCCACAGAAATACCTACGAGTTTTGTTCCTTATTTTGATAAATCAAGGTGAACATGAACCAATTGATAACCTGGACTTATATTCCCGAAGAAAATCCTAGTATTATCAATCACCTCACAATAATCTTAATCGACGCGGCGAAAGAAGATATTATGGAATCACAAACGATGAGACGAAGATGTTTTTGATTACTTTTATATCTTGCATATTGGAGATATCAATCTCAAGCCAATCATTACAATTGCACTCAAGACAGTAGAAACGTCAAGATCAGATCACATAACTACAAGAAAGTAGTATCGGTCTGGCTTCACAATCCCAATGAAGTCCTCAAGTCTTTAACCTACAGGGTCTCGGTAGAAACCTAAGGTTAAAGGAGAATCGAATCTAGCTTATACAACTAGTATCACACAGGAGGTGTGGGGATTAGGTTTCCCAGTTGCTAGAGTTCTCCCTTATATAGTCTTTCAAATCAGGGTTTGCAATCAATGTTAGCTTGGTAACAAAGCATTCAATATTCACTGTTATATGAAAACCTGATTAGATTAAAGCAATATCTTTCAACCGTTATATAGAAACTTAGCTTGTTACACACAAATGAAATGCACGTTTTAGGTTTGTGTAACCGTACCCAAACATGTACATTAGTTGGTTCAACAGTAATTAACCAAAAGGTTAGCCATATGAGCACTTTCATATCAACCATATTATTCTTTACCATAATTAGTTCAAATGACTCAAATGAACTAGTTAGAGAGTTGTTAAATTGTTTAGATCTTATAGAAGTATACAAGACACAACCGAAGCAAAAACAATTTGATTCACTCGAATTGATTCATGAACTTTATATCCACGGTTTGAAAACTTGCATTCCTTAGTTAATATAAGTATAAGTTCACGACTAATCGTTTTTAGAAAATAACAAACCTAAGTACGCGGACTTAAGTACCCGGAATAAGTTTTTAAATAGTTTACAAACTCCAGCAGAATTTCTCGAGAAGAGAACCTCTGACAGTACGCGGACTGGGTTCGCGTACTGGGTGCGCGGACTCTGTTCCGTTTTTCCTGAGCAGCAATGTACGCATATTTTGGTTCAAGGAATAAGGATTTATACATGTATTAGTTACCACACAATGTTTATATCCAACAATGGTTTTATAATCTAAACTCTCATTTCAATAATTGAAATATTCTTAGAGGATGTTATATAGTAGTTATTCACAAACTATTTTTCGTCAAAGCCATTTTCAAGTAATTGAAACATAATACGACTTTCATCACTAGGTAAATATGAACTTGGCCAAAGCGAAAGCTTACCAACACATATTTCGAGAAATAGATAAGCGAGATAAACTCGGCTCGAAATAGCAAATGTGTATAATCAAAGTCTGTATAGCAAAACGACTTTTGTCTCAAGATAGGAGATAAAGTAGATAGACTTTTGAGTGATAGATAAGTTCAAGTCTCCACATACCTTTTAGTCGATGAAGTTCCACCAGTTCCTTGAGTAGTTCTTCCTCTTGTATAATGATCTCCATGGAGTTCTTGAGCTCAACTACACTTTCTATCCTAGTCTGAGACTTAGCTATAGTAGACTAGAAATCAAGACTTATAGTTTTGATCACTAACATTGACAAACATGCTTGAGATAACAATTCATGCGAGTTCGACCGAGCAGTGCTCTAACAATCTCCCCATTTGTCAATTTTAGTGACAAAACTATCAATACATATGGAACACAAAAATAAATAAATAAACTTTTGTAGCACCTCTTCCACATGCCTAATCTTCAACATTACTCGAAATCTTCGTCACTTCCAAGTACTCCACTGATTCCAAAGGTTGTAAGTTTAACATTATCGTTGTTGAAAATCCTTAGCTATAACAATGAGAAAACAAGAATTCTCAATCATTGTTATAAAGTGTCATAGTATTATTATACAGCAGCAAAGTTCAAATGTATCACAACTTCGACAACAATACTATGGTGATATGTATCACTCCCCCTGAGTCAATACTCCATCTCACATGGAAACCACTCCCCCTTACATAATGATCCCAAAACCATATGTATTTGTAGTGTGAACTAGACATTAATTCTTCCCCTTTTTGTCAATAAAATTGGCAAAGGTACGAAAACGGGATCCTAATGAAAATTTCCATAGAGACATTTCATGACCAAAAGAAAGCACGTATCAACTTATTTAGATGCAATCATATAGCCGAAGATAAATGCTTTCATCAAGGAGTTTATTAAGATACAAGATAACCCCTATAATATTCCACAGCCGCACTCCCCACAAAGATTTGGCAATTAAGCACAAGTTCAATTAAGAACTCTCCCCCATACTATGTCATTCACGAAAGAACAATAAGAGCGACCTTAATTTCATAAGAAAATAAGGATTTCTTTGGACATAACAAGTCAGATACGAATATGAATTTGAATCCAAAAATACTCAATTAGTTTAACCACAAGATAACCATGATTAATCCAATCGGAATTGCTCGACATAAGAGAACTTACGGAGACTCATAATATATACATAAAATATGGATCAGGGAAGATCAATACTGCGGAATAGACAAGCATTCATTCTATTTTTCATCACTATTTGCACAATGACATACAATAGACATAATCCTCGTAAACAAAAGTTCATCCTATCTTCCATCAATATTTGCATAATGACATAATAGGCTTCAAACTTTTGTAATGTCAAAAGTTCATTCATTCTTTTATCAATACATGCATATCGACATACGAAAGACTTAAATTTTGAAAAGGTATGGGACAATCATAGTTCACGGACGCAAACACACATATATCAAAAAAAATTGCAATATATAAAACCATAAAGATAAATACTGCAAATATCATCTTCCAAACAATTTTTTCTTAGAATTTAAACAAATAAACCTAAAAACATGAAGATGAAAACGTTGGACATAGCTATGTGTAATCACAATAATGGCTATTCCAAGTTCTAGTTATTCTTCTAAACAAAACAAGAAAATAAAATTCTCAATAGAAGATTTACTAGGTAAATAAGATCAAAGTTCATTGAGAACCTCATACCTTTCGATGAATCCATCAAAGAAGGTATCATTGATTTCCTTTATTCTCTTGACCGTAGACATACCATGTTCGTGAGTTAGAAAACTAACTCTACGATCAACAACCCGAGAAAGCTGTATAGCCTTGAGAAGTCCATGATGAGATTCTTTTGATTCCGTATCATAATATTCTGATTAGAAAGGATCCTGGCCTGACCATCTAAGAGTTGGTTAATTTGCAGTTGAAGATTTGCAAACTCAACCTTTGAATCGTTCTGAAAACGCATTAAATCCTTGAAGGAATCATCAATCCAGGAGTTGTGATCCTTTCTTTCAAGCATCTTCTTTAGAACCAGCTCTTGAATTGATTCACGTCCTTGAGTGTCATCCTCCATATCAAGGTGCACAATCTCTTGAGAATTTGCAGAGTTCTCCATATATTTTTTTTGTTAGGGATGGAAAAAGACAATATATGAGTAAATACATATGTGTTTGTAAACAAGAGAAGGGAACACTTGTTATGGAAACCCTATGAACTCGCAAGAGGAGGAGGAGAACGTTTGTGGACCGTCAGCACAAAAACTCAAACAGAAAAAAAATAATATACAACATACTTGAGCATTTCTCAATTATTGTCCTTGTACCTCTCAAGTTAGAAATAAGGAAAAGAATACCTGGAATTAGGTGGTAGAGTGAGAAATAATCCCACTATGATCATTGAGAAAGGAATTGTACATATCATCTGACAGTTTGATCTTTGTGTTCTTCGCCTTTCTTCTTCGATTGACTTTCATCCCAGAAGAGTAAGACACAACTTGTTTAACATATCCGTCAGAAGGTTTTCTTTTAGGACAAAATCCAGGACCCCTTGAGATTGGTTCAAGAGGATCAGGATAGAGAGGAATCCGTTTTCTAGACTTAGACTTACCAGATTCATTCTTATAAACACATGGAATGTGTTCATTAGTGGTACATGAATTTATACCATTGGGATGAACTTGTACCCTGTGATGATTTCTAGAAAAGAGATCATTTTTATAAGGTTTCTAGTTTTCTAGGGGCACGAGATTCACTGCAGAAGTCGACAGACTATTTACTCCATTGATAGTAGAAAGAAGCAAATTATGAGGATTCGAGATTTGTTTCCTCCTGGAAAACCAATGAATAGCATAGAGATTCTTTTTCCCACAGAATGTACAGGTTCGTGGGGGAGAAGCAATAACTGGCACATGTTTTAACTTCATAGCCATATGAGAAGATTGTAAGTCACGTAAACCTTTCTTGACACAACCTTCTTCTGGAGGACATCTCTTCATGTGCTATAATTCATGAGAATTAGTTGGTACAGAAGAATTTCTCCTTAAGACAGAGTTTTCCTTTTCCAATAATCTGCACTGTTCATGGGCTAGAATAAGAAATGCACCTAGTTTCTCTTTTTCGACACGAAGTCTGTTTGGGTCTGATGAATGCGTCTCTATCAAATATTTTTTTCTAATTGAGTCTTCCTTGACAATATCCTCAAGAACACTAATATTTTCACGTTGTAGAGTAGTTTCTTGGAAAAAAATTTCAATATTGTTAGAGAAGGACTCAATGATGTTATAGAGTTCACGTTCTCGACCAAGAGACGTTTCAAATTCATCAATAAGCTGAGCATGATCCTGAAAATAAATAGCCTCGGTAGAATTTTTTGAGATTCTGGTGAGCTCCATTTCAGCTTTTGTCATAGTGTCAAATGTCTCATTTGAGGGAGAGATGTCAACATTTGATGGAACAACCTTTCGACCTCGGGATTCAGAAGAATAAACTAAGGAGTAATTCTTTGAGGTATTCCCAAGACATTTGACATAGTTAAAAGCTTTAGAAGACATCTTGGTATGCGTATATGCCAGAGAAGAGATTCTGTCCTCAGACTCATATTGCCACAAACACAGACTTGTGAGGTCTTTAAACGTGTTTTCCTTCTCTTATACCAATTGAAAAAGCGGGGGGAGGGGGGGTACAACAACTACACCTAATATTTCGATTAGCAATCTGTATGGACTAACTCTAATATACTTTCAAGAGAATCAACTAGACTCAATCTTAATAAAGTATATCAAAGAGTTATATCTCTCCTTCTCGATTCAATTCTTACTCAAGCAAATAGAAATCTGAGAGTCTAATTGAATACAAGAGAAATCACTTGAACGGTACCAAAGACCAGTGTTCAAGGATCAATCAATTTTAATCAACAACCAAAGGTCGTATTTCCCAATTGATTAAATCAAACGCACAACCTGTGATATTTCAATTATAAAGATAAACAATATAATGCGGAAAACAAATAACACAAACACCAGAAATTTTGTTAACGAGGAAACCAAAAATGCAGAAAAACCCCGTGAACTAGTCTAGATTGAACACATACTGTATTAAGCCGCTACAGACACTAGCCTACTACAACTAACTTCGTTCTGGACTCTATTTGAACCACACTAAATCTCACACTGATCCAAGGTACAGTTGCGCTCCTTACGTCTCTGATCCCAGCAGGATACTGTGCACTTGATTCCCTTAGCTGATCTCACCCACAACTAAGAGTTGCTACGACCCAAAGTCGAAGACTTTAATAAACAAATTTGTATCACACAGAAAAGTTTACAGTAATAGATAAATCTGTCTCCCACAGAAATGCCTACGAGTTTTGTTCCATCTTTTGATAAATCAAGCTGAAAAGGAACCAATTGATAACCCAGACTTATATTCCCGAAGAACATCCTAGTATTATCAATCACCTCACAATAATCTTAATCGACGTGGCGAAAGAAGATATTGTGGAATCACAAACGATGAGACGAAGATGTTCGTGATTACTTTTATATCTTGCCTATCGGAGATATCAATCTCAAGACAATCATTACGATTGTACTCAATACGATAGAAACAACAAGATCAGATCACTTAACTACAAGAAAGTAGTATCGGTCTAGCTTCACAATCCCAATGAAGTATTCAAGTCGTTAACCTACAGGGTCTCGGTAGAAACCTAAGGTTGAAGGAGAATCAACTCTAGCTTATACAACTAGTATCACACAGGAGGTGTGGGGATTAGGTTTCCTAGTTGCTGGAGTTCTCCCTTATATAGTCTTTCAAATCAGGGTTTGCAATCAATGTTAGCTTGGTAACAAAGCATTCAATATTCACCGTTAGATGAAAACCTGATTAGATTAAAGCAATATCTTTCAACCGTTAGATCGAAACTTAGCGTGTGACACACAAATGAAATGCACGCTTTAGGTTTGTGTAACCGTACCCAAACATGTACATTTATTTGGTTCAACAGTAGTTAACCAAAAGGTTAGCCATATGAGCACTTTCATATCAACCATATAATTCTTTACCATAACTAGTTCAAATGACTCAAATGAATTAGTTAGAGAGTTGTTCAATTGCTTAGATCTTATAGAAGTATACAAGACACAATCGAAGCACAAACGATTTGATTCACTCGAATCGATTCATGAACTTTATAGCCACGGTTTGCAAACTTGCATTCCTTAGTTAATATAAATATAAGTTCACGACTAATCGTTTTTAGAAAATAACCAACCTAAGTACGCAGACTTAAGTACCCGGAATAAGTTTATAAATGGTTCACAAACTCCAGCAGATTTTCTCGGGAAGAGAACCTCCGACAGTACGCGGACTGGATTCGCGGACTCTGTTCCGGTTTTCCTGAGTAGCAAAGTACGCATACTTTGGTTCTAGGAATAAGGACTTATACATGTATGAGCTAACTAGATTAGTAACAGATTTCGCAACATGTTGGCCCTTGTTGCGAATTTTGTTGCGAATTTCTGTTGCAAAAAGTTTGCAACAGTTGTTTTCGCTACAAAACTCGCAACAGATCGGAGTTGTACGCGTGCGACTAGCGAGTGTGGATGCCCACACTTTTAGCTGACTCGGTCTATTCAGCCCATTCAGATCAAAACTGACTTGGCTGACTATTATTATCGAAAGAAACCTCACTCTTTCTCATTCTCCTCAGACCTCTCACTCTCGTTATCTTCTCTGATTATTAGGGTTCCACAAATCTGATTTCAGAGAACTTATCAAGTCTCAAATCATTAATCTCTTCGAGATCAAGGTCGAACGATTTACTGATTTCAGAGATCTCAAATCCCAAATCAAGCCCTAATCTCAAATCCGAGAACTGACATAGCAGCGCTGCTCTCCACCATGATTCGGTCTATCAATGGAAGTAAACTCGTTCCACCATGATTTGATCTCAGTTGTTGCATTATATTCTTGGATGTATAACCGTCTTCTTCGATTTATACTTATTTTCTTTCTTCCATCTCACTGTGAACCATTTTCTTCTTTAGTCTTTTACCGTAAATTCTCATTGCTTTTGTCTTTTTTTTTTCTGTGCAGGTGGAGATTAATAGGTTGAGTGAAGATCTAATTCGGTTGAAGGATCAAGTGTGGATAAGTATTGGGTTTTGTTTGAGATTCGGAGTACAAATGTAGGTGTTAATTCAGTTGCAGAAAGGGGTTTGTTGATTTGATTGTTGTTGTTAAAATTTTGCTTGAAGAAATGAAATGGAACTTGGGTATGATTCAGATTTGATAATATTGGGTTTCGAATAGTTGTGGTTACTGTGAATCTGAATTTTAGATTAAGAGAACATGGAGGTTTAAATAAAAACTGTTGACGTCAGAAGATATTGATACTAATTGTAATTTTGTTGTTGTTTAACTGTTTCTACTATTCCAGGTTTCCATCACTAAACCTTGAAATTGTAAGAGCTCTGGCCAGGGGTGGGAAGTTATTCAGTCTAGTCTTTGTAATTTTGTACAGCGATCTGCCTTTATTTTGTTTCTAAATCTTACAACTTTAGAACATAGACAGTACTAAGTGTTATGCTCCACTTGATCATGTCTTACAAGAGCTTTTTCTTTCTTTTCGTTGCGTTCTTACAGAAGGAGTCCCATCTGTTGGAATGTCTCCATTTGCTTCTGGATGAACTACATGCAAAGGAAATGTAACAAACTCCAAATAAAATTATGTATTATCCGGTGTGTCTCTGCCATCCCTTCGTGTTTTACAGGAACTTTTGTTCCTGATAACAGATATCAG
Source organism: Papaver somniferum (assembly GCF_003573695.1). Taxonomy (NCBI): domain Eukaryota; kingdom Viridiplantae; phylum Streptophyta; class Magnoliopsida; order Ranunculales; family Papaveraceae; genus Papaver; species Papaver somniferum. The sequence continues at coordinate 103,742,308 of NC_039364.1, forward strand.
CTGCTGATACATCTCAGGTTGCCAAGTCAATTGACTCTGGTTTTTTCCCTGTAAGTTTAGCATTAAGCTATTTATGATTTGCTTTCCATTCAGGGGTTTTCTGACTTAATTGAAGATTGGTACTCGTAACAAAGACAATTTGTTTCTTTATCTAGGTTTTGCATGGAGATGTGGTGTATGATGAAGACTTACAGGATATGTTTCTCTAAGTAAAGTTTCTTATGATATTTTGAAATTCAGTGTCTAGTGGTTTACTAACACTGAAATCACTAAATTTATCAGGACTGCACTATACTTAGTGGTGCTGAGGCTCTGAAGCCTGAATATGTTGTTTTCTTCGTATCCTTTTGACCTTTGAGTTATTTCCTTTCTATGTCTTATATTTTATACACATGTGATGTCAAACTATTGAGAGATGTTTGAATTTAGTGTTTGCACAGTATTCCTATCTTTGTTGCCACATGTTCGTAGCATATGTTCAACTTCAAAAATAGTATGTATCTATGTTTTATGATTTTATCCAAGTCTTCTACATGATTTTCCTAAAGACTGCACACAATTATGTGCCTGTGGTTGAGAGTACAAAGAAGAATGAAAGATGATGATGTTGATGGGATTAAAATGCTAGTATCTGAATTGAGGGGTTGAAGATTAATCGCAACGGATTTTGTGGAATGAGGACCAAGAAGGTGAGCTTCACGTTTTACTATTATTAGGCATAGTGATAAAGAGTCAGGAGAGACTAGTAGTTATGCTCAAAGTAATTGCATCCTTCTAAGTTTGCACCATGATTTTGGTTTTGTCCTCTTTTGTTCTAGTGTTCATTTTCTTGTACGTAGTTCGATGGATACATCGACTTGGATGCATACGATACACTGGCAATGAAGCTTAAAGGAGAAGGGAGATGTTATATATCTGCCGTAAGTTTTCTATTTTTGTTTCATATATAAAGATGCTGGGCTAGTCTTTAGATCACCTGTGTCATATGCAACAAAAATATATTGACATGTTCGAAAAACTTAAAAATATCTGTTCTTAGTATTTTGCACACCTTATTCGAGTGCAGATATCAATGAGAATTGGGTAAACCATCCAGGGCAACCATAAATCAATCATGTAACGGATATAAGCGACAATCATGTATTTCAGAAAATGCTTTCAATATCTTAGCGTTGATGACAACCAGGTAACACAATTTTCTTCCCACTTATGTTTCTTTAATGGAGTATAGTTTGCTTAATTATGTTTCTCTGTAGATGCTCTGGAAGCAGCAAAAGATGCAGGAGGACATGTTGATTGTTTTCTATCTTCAAATGTTTCTGCAAAACAGACGCAGAGATTTGCATACAAGTTATATTTCATAGCCTTATTCTTAATGAAAACACTGTGGTTTAGGCATTCTTTTATAATGGCTCTTTTGGATGGTTTTCCTTTCTATAATTTGAGTTTTTTGGTTCCTGCAAGTGGTGTCATCACCTTGCCTTGCATTATGTGCTATGGGAGCTAAATGTATAGTATGTTGTTCCAAGCAATGATTCTTTTAAAAAACTGGACTTCAGGAACTAGATTGATTTCTTTGTCCTTGAATCTTGTTCTTATGTTTGTTTAATGTGGTTAATTTGGTTGCCTGAAGGGCATTTTACATCTGCAAAAATGCCTTAAGCAATGGATCGTAACTATTTTGTGTATTGATTGTTTTTACAGTTGGTTTTTTTAAGTTGTGTCTTTTTGGTTAACTCAGTACCCGCTGAGTAAAGTATTAACATTCAAAACAGGGGTCTTTTTAAAAAAGTATCGTCTTTTTTAAGTTGTGTCTTTTTAAGTTCTCTTATGAAGTTAACTCAACCATATGAAGTTAGGAATGGATTCGAGTCGCAGGATGTTCTATTTCAAGACTACGTTACTAATGGGATGATTTCATCTTTGCAGTGATTGTTGGGTAAGTTGCTAAGTTTGCGACTTATGCATTTGGCCCAACTATTGTGGTCACTCCTCTTGGTGCACTCAGCATTATTATCAACCACGAAACAAGTTCATTCCCCGAGTTGTGTGTACTCTTTCGGTTTTTGAGCTAAGTTTCATCTTCTCTTGCAGTGCTGCACTTGCAAAACATAGAAGTCTCTCAAGGAAAAGAAGTCCTTTTTATTTGTAGTTTTATCTTTTTGTTCAGCAATTTTTGTCTTTTTGATTTTGTTGTAAAGTTCATTGCTTAGGTAGTTTTGGTTTTAAAACAGGGGTAACTTAATTTTGTTGGATTAATTTGATTTTCAAATGAATAGGGGTAACCTGATTTTGTTACAAGAAATTAGAATTTAGACCTGGTTTTGACTGGTCAAAACCGACCAGTCAAAACCACTATTTTTTTGAGGTTACAGAAATTTCGTAACTGTGTGGAACCGTTGCGTCCATCTAATTTCGCAACTGTTGAAAAGTTACGACTTTTCAAAGAAAATGTTGCGACCGAAACTTTGCAACGGCAATAGCTGTTGCTAAAATTTGCAACACCAACCGTCGTAACAGAGCGGAACTGTTGGACCCCACTTTGCAACTGCCAGATCCCGTTGGTAATCATTAAATTTGGTGCAGTGAGGGTCTCGGTAGAAACCTAAGGTTGAAGGAGAATCGACTCTAGCTTATACAACTAGTATCGCACAAAAGGTGTGGGGATTAGGTTTCCCAGTTGCTAGAGTTCTCCCTTATATAGTCTTTCAAATCAGGGTTTGCAATCAATGTTAGCTTGGTAACAAAGCATTCAATATTCACCTTTAGATGAAAACCTGATTAGATTCAACCTAATATCTTTCAACTTAGACCGAAACTTAGACTGTTATACACAAATGAAATGCACGTTTTAGGTTTGTGTAACCGTACCCAAACATGTACATTTAGTTGGTTAAACAGTAGTTAACCAAAAGGTTAGCCATATGAGCACTTTCATATCAGCCATATTATTCTTTACCATAACTAGTTCAAATGACTCAAATGAACTAGTTAGAGAGTTATTCAATTGATTAGATCTTATAGAAGAATACAATACAAAATCGAAGCAAAAACGATTTGATTCACTCGAATCATTCATGAACTTTATAGCCACGGTTTCCAAACTTGCATTCCTTAGTTAATATAAATATAAGTTCACGACTAATCGTTTTTAGAAAATAACCAACCTAAGTACGCGGACTAGGTACACGGACTTAAGTACCCGGAATAAGCTTATAAATAGTTCACAAACTCCAGCAGATTTTCTCGGGAAGAGAACCTCCGACAGTACGCAGACAGGGTACGCGGACTGGGTTCGCGGACTCTGTTCCGGTTTTCCTGAGCAACAAAATACGCATACTTTGGTTCTAGGAATAAAGACTTATACATGTATGATTTACCACACAATGCTTATATCCAACAATGGTTATATAATCTAAACTCTCATTTCAATCATTAAAACATTCTTAGAGGACGTTATATAGTTGTTATTCACAAACTATTTTTCTTCAAAGCCATTTTCAAGTAATTGAAACATAATATGACTTTCGTCACTAGGTAAAGATGAACTTGGACAAAGCGAAAGCTTACCAACACATATTTCGAGAAATAGATAAGCGAGATAAACTCGGCTCGAAATAGCAAATGTTTATAATCAAAGTCTATATAGCAAACGTCTTTTGTCTCAAGATAGGAGATATAGTAGATGGACTTTTGAGTGATAGATAAGTTCAAGTCTCCACATACCTTTTAGTCGATGAAGTTTCACCAGTTCCTTGAGTAAGTCTTCGTCTTGTATGATGATCACCATGGAGTTCTTGAGCTCAACTATATTTTTTATCCTAGTCTGAGACTTGGCTATAGTAGACTAGAAATCAAGACTTATAGTTTTGATCACTAATATTGACAAACATGCTTGAGATAGCAACGCATGTGAGTTCGACCGAGCAGTGCTCTAACAAATTTATTGAAAGAAATCAACGATTGGTGTCTATTATCCTGGATTAATCCTTCATCTCAATGCTAGAGGAAGGTAGATTATTAATTTCAGTCTTCAGCTTGTGAAATTCTTCAAGTAGATAACCTTGTTGTTTGACCAAGATTTCTTGCAGTTGAGAAATTTTTGTGAAGGATTCTGCAAAAACATGTAATTCGGTCTATGATTGAATACAGAAGTATGTTAATACTTCAATACACTGATCTTTCTTCAGCATATTCTCTCTTTCCTTCTTGCTAATCCAATCTCTCTTTTTGATTTTGCTCTTCGATTTCTCTATATCAAGAGAAGATGTAGACTTATTCTTAAAGTGATCTTTCTGATCTAGCATCTTATCAAGAGAAGACATTGGATCCAGACTCATAGTTCGGACAAGGAATGACCAAAGAAGGAGAAGGATATTTTTATAATTTTCATACTTCTGAAAATATAATATTCCTATAAATACGAATATCTCAAATATTTTCAATTAGTAGATTTTATTCCCATAACCTATACATAAGTGCCTTGATCTTTCTTCTTCCTCACTAAATTTGGCACACGCGTGAGGAAAGAATGCTAATATCGATCAGGTGGTATTAGTATGAGATTTTCTCTCATTATGGAATTTTGAAAAACCAGAGTGTCCTTGATCTAGTATCGTATGAGAAATTCTATTTTTGTTACCTCGAACTAGCGAAGTATCCTGAGATTGATTTGGGTTGCCTATGCAACTTTTAGCAATTTTATTTTTGAGACAATTTTTGCACCTTGTCTTATTTTTCCCTTTACCATTAGATGATTTAATAACATCTCCGGAAGACATGTTCATTTTTAAAAAGGGGTAAATCACTAGTGGAGGAGGAAGGAATAAGATTAACAACTAATGCAATATTAGTTGTTTCCTCTTCCTCGGATTGGGACAGTCTTTAGTAATATGACCAAACCCTTTACACTTGAAGCACTGAGGCTGATATTCATCATCTTCTTCTTGATCCTTTTTGACAAGAACTCGATCATGTGGACGAGAAGATCGATGAGTATCGTTTATGAATCTCTTATTTCTTTTTTTTAAGAGATCTCGAAACTGTCTAGTAATCAACGATATTGATTGTTTAATTTCATCATCAGAATTTTTTGCAATATGTTCATCTGAATCATCCATCTGTCTATTTCTCTCCATTGGAGCTTTCAGAATTTTTGCAGCTTTCAAAGCGATTCCTTTAGTTTGAATAGACTGTGATTCATGATCAAAGATATTTAACTTTCCAACGAGTTTGCTTCGTGAGAGTGTTGAAAGATCATTTGCTTCCATGATTGCATGCTTCTTAGAATCATATCTAGATGGCAATGATCTGAAAATTTTGCACACTATATCTTTTTCAGAAATAGTCTTTCCAAGAGAAAAAAAAGTATTAATTATCTCAAAGAGTTTAATATGAAACTCTTCAAAAGTGTCGTTGTCATCCATTCGAAGGTTTTCCCAATCGGACGTAAGAGTTTGAAGTCTCCCTTCTTTCTATGATGTGTTTCCTTCGAATACGATCTAAAGATTATCCCAAGCTTCTTTCGAAGTTTGACATGTTGATACATGATGTTGTAGATCACGACTTACAACATGTATTATAGCATTTAAACCATCTGAATTATGCTTAGAAAAAGCCTTTTTATCGTTTGAAAAATCCACTAAGCGTTTAAACTCAATTTCTGAATTTTCTACTTTCGGGCGATTATAACCATCGACGACTAATAGCCATGTATTAAAGTCTCGTGATTGAAGAAAGGGTCTCATAGCAAATTTCCACCATAGATAGTTTGTTCCATCAAGTCTTGGCGGTACGTTAATTGAAGTCGATTCATGAGAAGTCGAGTTCATTTCTTATAGGATGGATCACACCAAACACAGATTGTTAGATATTTTCGTGTTTGCTTGCTCTGATACCAATTGAAAAGACGAGGGTACCCAAATATACCTCAATCTAAAACTTTTCCAACTATAAGTCCTTTATCCGAAAGTGATTGTCTATGGAATGAGTCGAGATAATACAACTAACCGGTTCACGCTTCGTGTGTTTGTCTATGGATATGAGATCGATACAATACGACAATAATATAACTTGTGTGATTGACTATGGATACAAGGTCGAGACAATACAACAACGAAGTATGATTACTTGATAATAGGTTCGGACTTAACCAAACACAATAGGATTGCTATCAAGTAAATAGGAATTAAAGTTTGTGTATTTTACTTCTAATTATAATAAAAACAATTATAATTGCAGAAATAGAAAAGTAAAAGACACATCAAGATTTTATTAGCGAGGAAACCGAAAATGCAAAAAAACCCCGGGACCTTGTCCAGAATTGGATACTCTCAGGATTAAACCGCTATACAAAATCTAGACCAACTTCGTATAGTTGAGACCAAGCAACTAAACCTATAGTTCACCTAGTTTCGTCTGTATCCATGCGCCTCCAACTTGCAATAAGTCACGCACTTGGAACAATTCTTTTGGTTCGTATTCCAAACAATAAAGGAACAACAAATCTGTTTGGTAACAACTTTTTTCAAACAAGTGATATGAGTTTGACAAAAGGCTCTTCCGTCTTTCCCAATAAACTCTTTTGTCAGGTTCTTAGATCTGTCTCTCCAACAACTACCAAGTAATTGTCTAGACTTATGCAATCAATACTCTTAATCACAAAGATTGTATTGATTCCGATCTACTCAAATAATCAATCAAGGTTATCACAAAGATAAACCGATTGTAGTTGGATCCCCAACCGATCAAGTTTTGTGCACACCAAAGATTATGAACTCAAATAAGAAATCTTATTTGTCTTCAAATCTTCTTAGATCTTCAATAAACACCTGCACACAAACAACTTGAATCTTTTGTGATCAATCACACACAAAACGGAGTCTGTTAACAATGGATTATCACAAGACGTCTTTAGATCTACAAACAGTTCTAAAGATCCACGTCGATACTTCGATCTAGTTTGAGTGAATCTTATATCAGAATAGAAGATTCTCAAGCATAAACAAACTAGGTGCAATCAAATTTCAACAACCGTTAGTCAATCAAATCAATCGAAAACTAATAATAAACTGCACTTATCTAGTTTCCCACCAACGGTACTCGTAGAGGTTCACAATCCCAAAGAAGTCTTTAAAACGAGCGTCCATGAGAGATTTCGCCTAATTAGGATACTTTCCTCTCCGAATAGACGGCTCCACCAGTAACAACACAACAAGGTAGTTTTGCTGGCTCTGAGGATTAGTTTGCTTGAAATGCAAACTTCAATATTTATAGGCCAATGAAGTTTAGACACCAAGGAATTTCCAAAACCGAATATTCTCAAAGATATGCAATAAACGCCAAAATCAGTTTTCATAATTTCTGGAAATGACTTGTCCAAATATTGACCGAAATCTTAGTAGAAAATATCCAATTAGTAAATGCACATTACTAATTTTTATTTTCTAAAGATATGCATTTAATTGCTGGAAATTAAAAGCATATAAAACTAAAAACCTTAATTGAAAGATTCTCAATTTATTTCGATCCGGGATTCTCCTTTAGATATTAAGGAATATCTTTGAACAATAAAAGATAAGAGTTACTCCACATGTTCAAAGTATGTCGACATCTTTAATTTGTAAATCCTTTTTCATATTTACAATCTCGGAACCGATTTGCCACACTTCCAAACAAGTATAGAATTGATTCATTTGATTTCCAAGAACTAAGTGATTGATTATCCTATCAAATCATCAATCATGTGTTTAACGGTTCTACCAAAATAAGTTTCGGTTCTACCTCCATGTGCGTACTAGGATCAGTCACACTAGTTACCAAAAGTTGATTGACTAGGTACTAGGATCGGTTACCACATATATATGGTATGTAACTTGTATTCGGCTGCACAAGTCATATGATCGATCTCACTAAGATTTTGTTGCACCTCTTACCAGGATCGATTCCCCTACTTGTGATCGGTTGTACCTCTTACTAGGGTCGGTTCCCCAATATCTAGAGTTGGTCATACCAACTACAATATTTCGATCATACCGTCTCAAGTGATTACTTAAGATCAGTTTCACTAATAAAAGTCATACCAATACGAAAGTCAGGCCTTGTGAATAGTTTTACCAAGATACATAAACAAGTTATGAGCGGTTATACTAAACACACATATTGGTAATCCAAAGATTTGCAATGAATAACAATACCAATAAGCCTAGCGATTTCCCTTTCGATTCATAACACGAGTTTATGAATTGTACTTCCTTTAAACGAATGTAAAACATTGTTTCCTAGGACGAAATCTTCACCCGTACCCATACATAATCACAATAACATTTATACGATTATGTCAATGTCTTATATACAAAGTCCAAAAGATAGACTTTATACTTCGTATTGTAATTCCTTAATACTATGTCTAACTAGAGTATAATCATTCACAGCTTCACAGTTATGTTTTCAATATGCACGACTTGAAAGATACGTTAGGAATGAAACAGTTCAAGTCAAATATTACTAACCTCAAATGGAAAGATGATGTCGTCGTTGTAGTTCTTTACTTCTTCACATTCTTCAAGTCTTCACGTAATACTTCTAAGTCTCATATCCTAGTAACTTTCTAGCTAACCTATACGAAGTTGACTCTAGTAAATAATCAAGCGACTCTTTAAATGAGTTTTGATTCACTAAAATATGAAAACCAAACTTGACATACAAACGCTTGTTGGGTTAAACCGAGCTATGCTCTAACATCCTTGGTGTCCAAACTTCCTTGGTCTATAAATACCCAAGTTTGCATTTCAAGCAAACCATCCTAAGAGCCAGCAAAACTACCTTGTTGTGTTGTTACTGGTGGAGAAGTCTATTCATAGAGGAAACTACCCTAATTAGGCGAAATCTCTTACGACCGCTTGTTTAAAGACTTCTGTTGGATCAAGAAGCTCTACGAGTACCGTTGGTGGGAAACTAGATAATTGCAGTATTATTAGTTTTCGATTCGATTTGATTGACTAAAGTGGTTGAACTTTGATTGCACCTAGTTTGTTTATTCTTGAGAATTTTCTCTTCTGATATAAGATTCACTTAAACTAGATCGAAGTATCGACGGGATCTTTAGAACTGTTTGTAGATCTAAAGACATCTAGTGATAATCCATTATTAACAGACTCAGTTCTGTGCGTAATTGATCACAAGAGATTCAAGTTGTGGTGTACAAGTGTTTATTGAAGATTTGAAGACGAAGAAGATTTCTTATTTGGGTTCATAATTTTTGGTGTGCACAAAACTTGAACGGCTGGGATCCAACTATAATCAGTTTATCTTTGATAGATTTGATTGATTAGCTACGAAGATCGGCATCAGTGTTTAGCATCTTGATAGATCGTATTATTGATTGCATAATCTAAACACTGCTACTTTGGTAGTTGTTGGATAGATTGATCTAAACCCGACAAATGAGTTTATTGGATTAAACAGAAGATCCTTTATCTAACTCATATCACTGAGATTGAATAGAGTTGTTACCGAACAGATTTGTTGTTCCTTTACTGCTTGGAATACGAACCAAAAGAATTGTTCCAGTGCGTGCACTTATTGAATGTCGGAAGCACAGGGATACTGAAGAAACTAGGTGAACTATAGGTTTAGTTGCTTGGTCTCAACTATACGAAGTTGGTGTGATTTTTTATAGCGGATTAATTATGAGAGTATTCAATTCTGGACTAGGTCCCGGGGTTTTTATGCATTTGCGGTTTCCTCGTTAACAAAATCTTGTTGTGTCTTTTACTTTTGTTTTCCGCAATTATAATTGTTGTTATTATAATTTAAAGTAAAATACACAAACGTTAACTCCGTATTACTTGATAGTGATCCTATAGAGTTTGGTTAAGTACAAACCTATTATCAAGTAATCACACTTTGATTGTTGTGTCTCCATCTCGTATCCATAGACGATCACACAAAGTGTGAGTACCGATTCGTTGTATTGTCTCGACTCAGTCCATAGACAATCACTTTCGGTAAGAGGACTTACAGGTGGAAAAGTTTAAGATTGTGGTATATTTGGGTACCCTCGTCTTTTCAATTTGTATCAGAGCAGGCAAACACGAAAAGATCTAACAATTTGTGTTTGGTGCGATCCAACCTATAAGAAATGAGTCAAAATAAGAAAAGAAAAGATAAAATTATGAATAACTCTGTTAACGTTCATCAAGATGATGAGAATATGGTTTCAGAAAAGGTCAATGGAAATTGGTCTGACAAACATTTTGGAAAATCAAGGAGAAAGTCTAAGACTGATAACTTGATTAAGGATCAGGATTCTGATCTGAAAAGAATGAATCCAAAAACAAATGAACATGTTTTGGATCCATCTCCAATCACCGGTGGAAAACCACCATCGAAATAAAGAAACACAACTAAAGAGTTGATCACTTGGTCTTTTGCTTCTTGTGGGCCGCCACCTTCCTCATTTCCCTGAACAAAGCTTTTTCACTTGGGTGTTTAATTTTATCAAGATTTTCCTCGACTTCCTTCATTTCTTCGAGGGATAGCATATCTCCTTCCTCGTACTTGCAACCAAACATCTTCTTCATCTTCCCAAGCCGACGCCGCTAGTTTCATACATCCAACACATAATTAGTATATATATGCTAATATAAGATTATGTCTACATTAAACGGCTAAGGAATTAACAATACTTACTAGCAACCCAAGAGTCTTATTAAGTTGGGCCATTGTAGGTGGTGCCTCTGTAGGAGTTGAAACCGGAGGGTTTTTCTGGGGTGGAACTTGGACGTCGTCCGGGCGCACGACAAAAGGATGTCACCATTCCAGGTAATTATCAATGTAGTTGGGATCAGCTGCATCACCGTTGTTCACAAGCTCCCAATTACTAATATCTACCAAATTACTCGGTTCCCTATCCCTCCAATATGTTGGTTCTGGAACTGGATCATACACTACCCTCAACTTTGTGGAAGTTGTAATGCACTCACCCAAGTCAATAGCGTACCTTACAGTAGAGGCTGTCATGAAACAAGGTAATTGCTTATATCCAAGTTGCCGCATGACACGTCGAGTATCAGCCATAACGTATCCCTTTGGGTGGAACAACGGTCCATTATAGAATGCAACGTTATTAAACCTCATAATTTGGTGGTTCTCTCTAGTCTCCTTGTAAGGTTCGAACACAACGTCTTTGGTAGTCATCGCGTCCAGAACCAATCTCATATCTATCAGTCGACCATTGTTACCGGGTTTCGGAGTATTGTTGAACAGGTATCTCTTAGCTCTAAGCGCCTCAAGTTAAAAAAGGTATATAATCTTCAAGTAGGGTTGTCCTTGAACAATGTTGGGAAGTGTTCATAAGCCCACACCTATACCAATGTGGAATAATACATATAAGAATCAGTAAATGTTGTTTCTAAGTTCATAATAAAGGTATATGTGATACATAAGAACATAAGTTTAAAAATAAAATTACCTGGAGCAGAGTGAAATTCCCAACAAATTGGTATGTAACAGCCTTAGAGGCACTTCTCATCTCCGCCATCAAATGTGCCATTACCACGGTGTCCCAAGAATAGTTATAGACATCTTCCAACGGGTCCAAGTATTTAAGGAGGTTTGCACTAACCCTGTTGCCACTAGTGTCAGGGAATACCATAGTTCCCAAGATGAATAATAGGTACGCAACGGCTGTATAACGAATTTGTGCAGGGTCCCATCCATCCTCCAAACTTCTTTGCTGCGTTTTTTCAAACTTCTTCTTAAGCAGTGTCAGCTTGATTATATTTGTCTTACTAGAATTAAATACATATAAGCTTTCCACAGAAGTTTTGTAGTCCCAACCCAACAACTTGTTTGTCAGGGCGTCCAACTTCGACCATTCTAGGTCCGGACAATTATCTCCTTCTGCAATTGATTTTCCGATAACATTAAAGCCTAGAATGTTCTGAACATCATCGTGGATCAAGGTTATCTCCCCAAACGCGAAGTGCATGGTATCAGTTTCACCATGACACCTTTCGACTAAGCAATTTACTGTCACAAAATCACACTTCACATAATTTTCAACCAAAGCATATAGACCAGAATCTCTTACTAATGTTTGAACCTTTTCACATTCCTTAGACAAATCCCAATGAGAATGGGTTTGGTTTCGGCAAACACGCACAACTTTCTTATGATCCTACAATTAGGAGATAGTACGATTAAATGATTTTATATAAATACACAAGAATACATATGCACAAGATAAAAAATTCTTACATAGGTTTGATAGATAGTACGAGCCCACATGATTGTCAACTTCACCCCAAATTCTACCACGAGCAAGGCCAGGTATCATGTCATCAACATGAGGAAGGTGGGAACCTTTAACTTTTACTTTGTCATTGCCTTTGCCTTGTGTCGGTTGTTTAATTGGCCCACCAACTTCGCTTTGGCTTGCTAATTGACTTGGATGAACCTCATTATCTTCCTCCTCACTTTCCTCTTCATCTTGCTCATCGTCCTCAACTGTTCCAGCAGGTTCACGGATTACAAGTCGACTACGGTCACCACCACTCTCCCAAATTATCCTTCTTGTATCAGCCTCCAAACGCCTTTTGCGACCTTGATCTTTCCCTCGAGGAGGCAGAGACTGAGGAGTATAAAGACTGTCCTTCCTTCTTCTCTTAATGACAACATCTTTAGTTTTTCCTTTGTTAGCTTCCTTGGCTCTAGCCCTATATCAAAAGACACACGAAATGAATATAAGACAATTCACTTTCATTCTTAATACCAGCATAGATTTACGAAAAACAAACTATTCCATGACACAAACCGGCATAGTAATTTGGAAAAAACAGCATGCCGGTACACTATTCTGGTAGTTAACAACAACTATCGACAATTCCGGTACTCCCTAGGCTGTTCCTGGATACAAATAGAGCACTACCGGCACACACGAAAAAATTCGACTCAATGCCGTAACTAGGTACCGGCATACATTGCAACATAAAATCAATGCCAGTACTAGTAAGAAATTCTAGGGGTTTCCTGGATACCAAAAGATCACTACCGGCATAATCGGATAAATGTAAACCAATGTCGTAACATACTACCGACATAGTGTTCAACCTAATTTCAATGCCGGTACAGAACATTCAGTTTCAGGTGAATCTGGGTTTGAAAACGACATTGTATTCATACTCAAATCAACGCCGTAACTAAATACCGGCATTGCCTTCATTCTAAATTAAATGCCATAATCCATTACCGGCACTGTAGTCATACTAAAATCAATGTTGGTACTCACTGAAACTCAACTGTTTAAGTTAGGGTTCGCGATTATAACGAACGATTCTAACCCAAACCCACTGCTATAAATCGATTCAAACACTTCTAAAACAGTTCAAAATCACTTACCTTCTCACGGAAGCCATGTTTACGAGAGGTTGATTGTCCGAGTTCGCTTCCTCTTCTTTTTCTTGCTCTTGAGCAATCAAAGCAAGCCTTTGTTCTAATTTTTTTTGAGCAACCGATTTTGACTTCGATTGGGCATCTGATTTCTTTCTTGGAGGCATGGTTATGATTCGGGTAGGTTAATCGACGAAGAAATTTTTGAATCAACGATTAATCGTCGACGAAGAACGGATGAAGAACGATGAAGAAGAAGATAGAAGAATTTTTTTTCTTCAAAACCTAACCCTAGTGTGCCGGAACTGATTTGAGAGAATGGGGGATAAATGATTTGGCTTTTAGATTTTAAGTTTTAGTAGAAAGAGTATTATAGTCATTTCATAATAATTTTTAATTAACCAAAGGGTATTTTAGTATTTTTCATACCCAAAAATCACCCCTTAGCAGACATAACTGATTGGAGGAAGTAATTTATATCCCCCAATTAGTTTCAATATCCCCCGATCGGGTGAGTTCTCACTCACAAACCCTGTTTGGCATTAGGAAATTCGTAATGGCTATTATTCGTTTGACGAATCGCTAACTAGGACCTGAATGGCTGAGTTTCTAATCTAGCTGAGTTTCTAGTCTATCTATTTAAATGACGGCTATCTTTGATCAGTCAACTGACTTGACGCTGGTCCAAAATAAGCATCAATTTAGTTGGTTTTTTCCCTCCCAAAACTATCCTAAAACGGCAGTTTTTCTTTTTTTTTTTTCTTTTTTCTGTCATTCTCTTTCCCATGTAAAGCTTAAATGGTCAATGTCCTTCTGATCTTTATCTTACTTCTTCACAACAAATTCATACATATGTTTTGAACCTTTCTCTCTTTCTCCCTAATCTCTCTAATCATAAGATCCAGAAGGGTTTTCCTTTCTCCTACCCCTACCTAACGCATATTCGGAGCACTACATTATCAGGTAATAAACTTTATAACAAGCCCTAATATCCTTTAGTTTCGATCTGTCATGGATATAAAAATTAGACTTGTAAATCGCTAAGAAATAGTAGGAATGATTTTTGCATACTTACCAGCTACTAGTATGGATCCTTTAGTTTCAAATGATCAGTTCTACCATCACTACACATTGAGAACTAGCCTGTTTGCATACCTTGAGTCAAGCTGTCGTTAGATCTAGTGATGTACCGTCGTTCTTTCTAGTCTCGGTAAAACTTGTATTCACTAAGACAGCCAGCAGATCTGCCACAAACGAAAAACCATCAAAGTACCCTAATTAAATCTAATGTATATTTGAAGATTTAAGAGAACAATTCTTTAATATCCAGTATTTCCTTCATTAGCAAAAATAGATTTGTTATCTGTATATTGGATTAGTTTGTCATTCCGGTGATATTCGCTACAGTTTTTACAAGTTTCTGGTTTCAATTGATTTCAATGTGCAGATGACGTCAATTCGACCATTCACTTTCACGGATATTCAGAAAATTTCAACCATGGGCCTTGATGCAAGCACCCCCATAGTATGCCTTAAACTTTGTACTATTCTGTCTTTTCAGTTCCGTGGTTCTTAATCTGATAATTTGCGTTTCTTTATAAACTCTTGCAGCATCCTGATCAATCCTACTTCTTATATTCGCTAAGCAACTATCAAACTGCGTGCTTTGTTGCAGAAGGTCCTGATGGTACCATAATGGGTTATAGTAAGTCCTCCGACTCTCCCATATTCTTTTTTTTTAATGAGCTAGCAGTTTAGAAGGAAACTAACTGGACCAAACAACTGTCAGACAAGCTAATCCTTTGTAGTTTAAAGAGATTTAAATGGGAATAGACTTGATGGTAGTTTAGTCTTGCAGAGATTAACAGGTGAGGTATTAGAGATACCCCATTCACCGTTATAGCTTGATTCATGATATCACTGATTCTCAACTCAGTAAATCCAGTAGGGTCAACATTGTCATAAATGGCTAAGGGTACTTCATGCCTCCCAAGGGTACTGCCACCCCCCTAATATCTAGACCATATCCCGCTTTCAGTTTGATGCTCTTTCTTTAAGAAGGCCTCTGTCCCGTTGAATACTCCTCCGACTTCTGGAACACTTGGGAGTAGGTTGAGGTTGCCAAATAGAAATATTACGGAAATTATTTGCCTTGAGACCCTGTATAATTCAGAATCCATGCTGTTTGGAATCTTACGGGCCCTTTTAGCTTAAAGAGCTCTATTATGGGTTCAAAATCTTTAAGACCCAAACCACCTTAGTTGTGAGGAGAGCACACATGTCCCCAGTTTATAGCATGGATATTAGAATCCAAGTAGAATTCTCTCTTATTCTCCTCATGGTATATACAAATACTGCAGCTAGGAACTTTCAAAGCAAAAATTAGGTGATTAAAGCAAGGAATTAAGTCTGACTTAAATAACACATCTTTACTTGCAAAGGTGAGGGATTCGGCTTTCCAACACTGCAGTTTATTAGAAACTTTTTCCACTACAGCACAGAAATATTTGGTGTAGAGCCTACCTCGGCCAGCTGATGGGGAACCCAACTTTTAATGTCTTCTCAGCCTGCCTTTTAATTTGCATCTAGAAAGGCACAAATTTCAATTTGTGGGGTAAACATAGTGTTAAGAATTGTGCACTGAATATATTCAGCTTATCTCAAAAGCAAATGAGATGAACTCTTAGGCCTTAGATATATACTAAAGTTAGGAGTACATATAAAAAACAAGAAACAATGTAGGAAGCAATAAAAGTACCATGCCATAATGAGTGCTGCTGATACCCTAAACCAATTCTAATGCATTCTATATTATCTGCACAGGAGTTTCTTCCATGATAATTTATTTATCTCTAGATTAATCCTTTTCTTGGTCTCGTTATTTACATATCACTGCAACTTTGTACTTCGTAGTTAAAGGGAATTTGAAGGAGATTAAAGATGGTGATGTTACTTGTAAATGTGGTTCAATAATTGGAGTTTATGTTAACGATGAACATCGAAAACAAGGCGTGGCGACATTGCTGATAGAAGAGCTTAATGGTCTGCACCAATCTATGGGGTAAATAATATAGCTTTACGTTAATATGAATTTGGGGTTCGATTTTCTCTTATAGTGATCATATTTTTGATTTTTCGACCTGGGAAAATCTCTCTTTTTACAGAGCAATCTGGTCTTTAGTTAGGGTGCCAAAGAAAAATAATCCTGCCTCAAAATTGTTCAACAAGGTATGTGATCTAATTCGTGTAACAACTGGCCGAAATACCCAAAATTTATCATTTTACTTTAGTATAAAGACTTGTTTGAAATCCATATTTATATCTAGGGAAATGAGACTAAAAGTGTACATTTTAACCAAAATTAATTTGCTAAATTCTTGGTTCTCCAATTAATGATGATACTGTTTTTTCCCTTATTTGTTTTTTCTGTCCCGTGTGTTCTTTCCAGCTCGGGTATGTTTCCTCTAACAAAGGGCGGAGTTGCTTTGATGAGGACGATGGAGCAGACGGTGAAATATATGGAGAACGAAAGAGTGAGTTTCTATATTGTTCTCACGCTCATGGCAAGTGGTTTAACTTTTATTTATTGGATTAATGAGCTTATACTTATTTATCTCTATTTCAGAACTAGAGAAACTTTTGGGCGATGGGAAACCTTTCGAGGGCTCTGTCTCAGGATCTCTTAAGGATCTACACATCTAACAGATCCAGGATGCTCGGATAATGCTCCACCCATGCGTATGAACTAAGTCATTTATTAAAGAAAAACTATATTTGCGTTCCCCCATCTTACTAGATAAACCTGTGCTTCGAACAGGGTACTTATACTTTTGTTTTGTGGCTGCACTATTTTGATTAGGTTTGATCATCTCTAACGAATCTCGGAAATGTACTTTAAACATGTTCATTAGTGTGTTTTGTGGCTGCACTATTTTGATTAGGTTTGATTTGATCATCTCTAAGAGCAAATCCTATGGGTAGTGTCACTCTTTCATTTGAAAGAGTGCACTACCAATTTGACCAAATTTGATGTTTTTATGGTAGCCTCATTTTCTTCCAATCCCATTCATGCATTTGTTTATATGGATGAGTGGTTGGGAGTGTAACACTTGACGGGGACTATTTCCCGTCATGAAAAAGAACAATAACCGGGAGACTGTATCCCGTTAATTAAAGAATTTATGGCTTGACGGGGACTGTTTCCCGTCTAATTTTTATTTCTTATCTTCACGGGGGACTGTCCCCTGTTTCATTGATTTTTAAGAATATTTGAATTTTCTTTTGCCCAACGGCTACATTTCAGCCTATAAAACCAACTCCTCCGACTCTTTTCTCTTCATTCCACTCCAACTCCAACTCCAACTCTTTTTTCTTCGTTCTACTCCATTTTTGTTTAGAAGTTTTCTTCTTATTTTCGATTCAACACTCTCCATCCATGTCTTCTTCACCAACACCGACTACTTCAGCCCAAAAAGCTCAAAAAACTCGTAGGAAGCAACAAATTAAATTTACTACGGATGAAGATGTAGCTCTTTGCGAAGCACATATAGCAATAACGAGTGATGGTAGTGTTGGTGTGCATCAAGGAAAAACCAAATATTGGGATCGAATTATTCCATTATATATCGAGAAAATGAAAGGTAACCCAAATGATAGAGACAAAACTAGTTTAGAAAATCGAATATATCAGATAAAGAAAGACATTAAGCTATTTGTCGCCGTTCTTGGAAAACTATATTGAGGAGGACGAATAAGTGGTTACGGAGCCGAGCACACGGTAAATATTTTTGTTTCATACGTATTGCTCAATATGTTTGTAAATGAATAGTAATATGATAAGTTTACATTGTAGATGATACGTGGTCGGTGTGATTTCCACAAGATACATGGGAGACCCTTCATCCTTGATGAGTGCTACGAGATATACAAGAGTGAACCCAGTTATGATTACACCAAATATGTCAATATACCCCCGCTACCCCCACCACCCGTGGTCCAAGTTGTTGATGATATTGGTGTCGAATGTGTCCATGGTGCCGACGGTGTCGGGGAGGAAGAGACGAGAGTCTATTGCAACACAAGTGATGCTCAAGTAAAAAAGAAAAGGGTACCCGGGAAGAAAGCTCTTCAATCTCTTAAACAAGCAAAATATCAATGTGCTACTTCAGGTGATTCCATTGAATCCAATTTTAATAAAACCAATGAGAGAATGTTAAGCTATTTGAACGAGTAAGAACAACTAAAAGGGGATAATATGATCAAGGAAAAGAAAAAGGCACATGTAGAAAAAATCATGATGGCGGATATTTCTAAGCTATCTAGTGTCGGTCAAGTTTGACTTGAACGTAAACAAAACAAGATACTAGAGAAAAGGAACTTTATAGAGCAAGAAAGTAGTGAGGATGAGTAATGGGTAATATGATTTTTATTTTCTTAGTTATATTCTCCTTTCAATTACGATTTTTTCCCTAGCTGTAGTTTCCTTTCAATTAAAAGATTGTTATCATGAATGAGTCAGTAGGACTCAAAATTAATGGAACAAATTTAAGATAACAAGTATTTCTCCAAACTACCAAAAGTATCTATGTTATGCAATGTCATTTAGTCATCCAAATTAACCAAAATAAACACATTGTCCAAACAACCAAAAGAAACTAACTTTAATTACCTTGTTCTTTACGGTTCATTCGTTTAGTGTGCTTCCTCCGCTTGTTCGTTACCAAATATCTCCCAAACATGATTGGTCAATCTTAGTCGAAAATAATTATACAAGGGTTCGTGTTTTAACTCATGATAGTTAACGGCTCCGCGAGGTACAATATCACGGTAAACCCTATAGTCTTCATCTCCAAATTTTCTCCATGCCCCATCTCGCCTCTCATTTTGAATTATCATGTTATGCAATATCACACAAGCCAACATTATGAATTTGAAGTCTTCTTCATCCCAATATTCAACCGGACCTCTCACTATATGCCATTTTGCTTGTAGAACCCCAAATGCACGCTCAACATCTTTCCGACACGCTTCTTGCATCTTGGTAAAAAATCTTTGTCTTTCGTTTGTTGGTTTTTTATAAGCTTGTACAATAGTGCATAACTTAGGATATATCCCATCGGCCAAGTAGTAACCCATATCAAATCTTCCACCACCTGCTTGAAAATCAACTTTTGGAGCCAGTTCATCGAAGATGCCATCGAACAATGGAGATGTGTTAAGTACATTAAGATCATTATTTGATCCGGGACTCCCAAAATATGCATGCCAAAACCACATATCATAAGTAGCAACCCTCTCCAACACTGTCGTCGGTTCACCTTTATAAGATGCATAATATACTGCCCGAGACGAAGGACCATTCTTTCAAGGCCAATGCATGCAATCTACACTCCCAAGCATGCCCGGAAAACACCTTGATTTATTCTCAGCTAAAATGCGATTAATGTCATCTTGGTTTGGGATGCGCAAGTGATAGACGCATTTATGTGTCTATTTTGTTCTCAATATTCTGTATTGTTAGACTCGATTAAGTACTTATTGTGTTATTTTGTGTTTTTGTATATGTTTTTAGAGAACAACCCTTTGCGGCGAAATGAGCTCGAAAAGTAGTGTTTTACACCCCGGAGAAAATTACGAAAGGCACCCCAGAAATGCACCGAAGGATCCCAGAAAAATTACCATTTCCACCCCAAAATTACTATTTCCACCCAAATTACTATTCACACCCCAACACTCTGGATAAGGGGCACCTTCTTCAACAATTTGAATTTGTGTTTTGGCGGGAAATGAAGTTTTCAACTGGCAGAATTGTGATCGTCAAAATGAATGGGTTAGAGTGCGATTCAATCGCTCAAACTTGGTAGGAAGTTATGATTTAGCCTAAGGAAGATAGTTTGGGTGTCGAATTTGATCGGAATTGGCTGGAAATATCGATTTGATTCTCGAGCTCAAAACAGAGCTACACGGACTGAACACACCCTGTACACGCTGTTGTGTGTGTTTTGGCTATGCATGGAAGTGATTAAGGGACGTTCGACGACTTACTAGGCGTGGGAGAGCTGAATTGGAGTGTGCAGAACCAATTCTAACGTGTGACAGAGTTAATTTTGGAAATTATCGTTATTATTGGCAGCGGAGAATAATCGGATTGAATGGAGAATATACGCAAGTAATGTTGGGATTTTTTGTCCTAAAACACTATAAATAGGCTCTTTGGGTCTACTAGAGAGGGTGTCGAGAGTTTGGGGGTCAAGAGGAGGTCCAGAGAAGCAGAAATCAAGAGTTGATGAAACTCTGTTGCTGCTGCTGATGATGATGAAGAACACCAAGAACGGACTCGCAAGGACAGTCGTTTATGAACAGTATCTAAGACGCAGTCCGTGGGTCGCAGCGCAGTCTAAATAGCAGCATCACTTGTCTTTTATCGTTCATTCTGTGACGCTTTTTGTGCGTCGCAGATTACAGTTTTACACCATTTTCTATTCTTCTCATCATTTGAAAACCATTTTTGAGCCATATTAAATTATTTTGAGAGCATTTTTACTATGATGAGTTAAACCCAAACACTGGGACGACGGAGGAGGCCGAGCTTCATACATGGGTAATTTAATTAATTCTTTTTAAGACTTTTGCATTAAAAATTAATTGAAATATGATTTGATTAAATTGGGTGTTATTTGATTAGATGGGTCATGCTTAGCTTAGGTGATTTGATGTTCCATGCTTAACATTTACAATCAATTTTTTGAGAATCTACTTTGGCAAAATAAGAGTCCATATAACTTATGTTTTGAGCGATTATTGTCGAGAATAATTCATTGAGCCCTATTTTATGAAGATTGGCCGAATCATTAGTCCCAGTACCTCTCACCATTGTTAAAAATCTAAAAATACTTCACCTTCACAAGTCTTAGAGTTCGAACCTTCATTACTACAACCCCAGAAAATCTTTAATCATTTTGGCGCCGCCGACGCGGACCTGTGCTTAAGTAGAATTTTTTTTTTTTAGGTTTATTATTATTTTATTTTTTTTTAGAATTGTTTGTTCCTTTTTACGTTTCTTTTTGTCTTTATTTTGCAGGTTCAAAGTGAAAACTAAGGACTTGGAGAGGAAAAAGTTTAAAGCGAAAAGAGAAGAAAAGAGGACAATTTTAGGATTTAATTTTTAATTCTTTTTGAGTATGTGAGGAAAACTGTAATTTTTTTTTTTCTTTTTGAACTTTAAATTGGACTGGACATTTGGAATTTAATTTTTAAACCCTACGGAAGGGTACCCTTAAATACAAACTGTGTGCAGGGAAGGACGGTTATTACAATATCACCTCAGCCCCTCGGGTTCGCACACGGCATAGGAGTCGTGGCCCGAGTCGACGACAACGGTTCATCCCCCGTCTGGTACGGGAGGTAAGTCCAATCGAAACACTCGCGAATCTCCTGTAAGCGAGTTACTGTATCCCTTATGGTGATTCATTGATTGAGGACGAATTTACACTGTTTTTAAATTCCTAGTAAAGGGCAAGGCCTGGCCAATACAAGATAAGTGTTCGGATTTCATCACCGCTCCCTTCTTGCCCGCCTTAGGAAAACGAAACCTAACGCGAACCCAAGCTTTAAAATTTGGAATAGAACGAGACTGATAGGGTAACGAGCTTAATAGGAAACTCGTTCGAAAAATATTGGTTCCTCTTTTAAGAACACTTCAAAGTTCATGATGGTTTCTGTGAGTTGAATGCGTGACTGCGCCTCCTTCTAATGCGGTGAGGCCTTGTGTATCAAAGCTCTACTAAGCTTCCCTCGCCTCGATTCAACTTACATTAGCTCGGATTGATTCCAGAGGGGTGTGCTCAAATTGTAACGAATTCCTTTTCGAAGGAATAGAAGCTGGTCTAGAAAACAATTTAAGTGGAGCCATCATGCTTTTTGTTTGCTAGAATTCTTTAGGTTTGCTTTGGTGGAGTCGAGTCGGCCTTGTTTGTGATTGTGTAGAATTTCTCTGTAGTTTGTGTTTCCTCGGTGATGAATCCTTTTCAGGAGATTCCACCTGAGATGACGTTACGAGAATATATGTCTAGAAATTCTCGTTATCAAGAGACGTCTTCGGAAATGACTCTTGGTGAATATATGGGTGGGCAGCGATATATGGATACTCCAACTTTTATTGAGGAATCACCTCTAACGATCTATGAGAAATATTATAAACATAGACCATGTAGTTGGGAACAAAGCTTGAGAATTCGTGAATATCAAAAATTATATTGTGATGATGATGAGGAGGAGGATGGTGATGATGATTATAATGATATTTCTAGTTCAAATCCAAATAATTTTAATAATTATTTACCTATTCAAAAGGACGAGGATTTGACTAGAAATACCCCCGTTTTAGACGATGATTACGAAACCGATGATGGTTTAGAGGAAAGAGTCTACCCTGAGAATACTGTTTTAGAATCTAGCGATTTAGAAACACTAGTCTTAGAAGATGATAAACTCTTAGAAATGAGTGAGGATGAACCCAACTTAGAAGAATCTATTGACCATTTCCAGGAATCTGATGACCTAGAAATTAGGGAAGTTGTGACTAGTCTTTCTAGAGACATAGAAAACTCTAAGTTTGGGGGTGATTATCATTCTCCGTGTGCTTTAACTCTTAAGTACCTTCCTGTAGGACTTGACATTTGTGCCTCAACCATCTTACAAGATTATCTTCATACACGTTTTCCCGAACCTAATGATGTCCAGAAAGAAGCTCAGTTATTAGAAACCCATCCTCTGGTTGATGTGGTTTTCCCAGGCTATGATACCCAGATTGAATTTGTTTTCCCACCAAATAGTTTTTTTCCAACTGTGGGAACGTTTCAAATGAGTCGAATTTTAAGTTCTGAGACTAACCCTAAGTACTTTAGGTTAATAGAATCGACACATTTTCCTAAGAATGACCACTACTTTCACTGTGGTCAACTATGTAAGTCATATCTGATTGACTTAGAGGATCCGCAATTATTTTGGTTATTACTTCGTGATTCTAAGTTCGTATTTGAGTTTTTACAGACTCTAAGACCTAGTGATTCGGATCCCATCTATGAAGAAACGCAGCCAATGAAAATATTCTATTTAGACCCTTTCATAGAACCTGAACTTGTACCGCAATTAGCGATAGTTTTCAGGAAACTAGGTAAGGGCATGCTTTTCTTGTCCATTTTCTTGGTTCACTGCAGTTTCCTATGGTCAGCTCTTTTTGGTTTTGAAGACCCACAGTTATTTCGACTGTTACTTTATGGTTCGAGTTGACCAATCCTTTTCTAAGTCTGGCTGAAGACTTTAAACTTAGCACTTCTTGGGAGGTAACCCAAACTCATGCAACCAGGTAATATCTTTCCTTAACTCTTTTGCTTCAAATAGTAACCGTTTCTCCTTGTTCATGCTTTTAATTTCATCTTTAGAACATTGAGGACAATGTTAGATTTAAGTTTGGGGGTATGGGAGAAACTTTTTAGTTGCAATAAATAAACTCCAGAGCTTAGAAATTTATGCCTATTTAGGATTGCACTAACTAATCTAAGTGGATGGAAGCATTTTGATCGTAGGAGTTGAGAAACCAATCTGAATAGATGGAAACATCTAAAGAGTCTATTCATAAAAGCACAGAGCTCAGGTGTTAGAAATAACATGATAGTTTCACCATATTTCGTTGAGTCCTTTTCACTTTTCTATTTTTATTTTACCATTTTAAACTATGTTTCTCTAAGTGATTAGGTGGGGCACACGATTCAAGTTGTTACCACTGCCAGGGTGAATTAGAGTGATTGAGTTACTATATGAAAAAAAAAAAAGTTGAGACCGGACCAATTAGACCAATCAGAATAAATATTAACACTTGGATAGCAATATGCGTGTGTTCTCCCTGTTTCCGTCGCCTAAGCAAGTGTGGAATGCAGGACCCGTGGGAACTATCGTGTAATATGCTGAAAAGAAGCATGCGCTTGGATCCAAAAGATCTACTCATGCCGTTAAAAAAAATGGTTATTGTTCTGTGTAGTCAACTGCTGGTTCCCTTGTATTTTCCAGTTTGTTGATCTAGATTTAAGTTATTGACCACTGGTTCCCTTGTATATGCCAGTTGTGTTGATATTAGTCAGACCGGTATCTCAGTCCATTAGGATAGGTTCATTCTGGCAGTGGCCTTCAGACAGATATGTGAAACATCGATCATTTGGTTAACATCAAAACCATCTACATTTTTCTATTTCCATCTCCTTTTTCTATCCATATGATTAGTTTGACTCCGAATATGATGTCCATAGTGCAACTATCTGAGTAGAGCTCTGTCACTTTATATGAATTTTAGTATGCTTGAGCGCAAACTCGTGTACAGCAATTGGAATTTTGCATCAGGGTACTTCCTGCTATAGTCAATAAGTATGCCAACCAAGGAGATTCTTTAGTGCCTTCCAAGGTTCTGCGTAGATAGCTAGGGTCTGGAGTAATGGTTTTTGTGGGCACACCTCTGGTAAACCCTCCCGAGATTAACTCGGTTTTATTTATTTTTTATTAGTTTTGCTCGAGGACTAGCAAATAATAAGTTTGGGGGTATTTGATAGACGCATTTATGTGTCTATTTTGTTCTCAATATTCTGTATTGTTAGACTCGATTAAGTACTTATTGTGTTATTTTGTGTTTTTGTAGATGTTTTTAGAGAAATAATCCTTTGCGGCGAAATGAGCTCGAAAAGTAGTGTTTTACACCCCAGAGAAAATTACGTAAGGCACCCTAGAAATGCACCGGAAACATCCCATAAATGTGCCGGAGGATCCCAGAAAAATTACCATTTCCACCCCAAAAATTACTATTTCCACCCAAATTACTATTCGCACCCCAACACTCTGGATAAGGGGCACCTTCTTCAACAATTTGAATTTGTGTTTTGGCGGGAAATGAAGTTTTCAACTGGCAGAATTGTGATCGTCAAAATGAATGGGTTAGAGTGCGATTCAATCGCTCAAACTTGGTAGGAAGTTATGATTTAGCCTAAGGAAGATAGTTTGGGTGTCGAATTTTATCGAAATTGGCTGGAAATATCGATTTGATTCTCGAGCTCAAAACAGAGCTACACGGACTGAACACACCCTGTACACGTTGTTGTGTGTGTTTTGGCTATGCATGGAAGTGATTAAGGGACGTTCGACGACTTACTAGGCGTGGGAGAGCTGAATTGGAGTGTGCAGAACCAATTCTAACGTGTGACAGAGTTAATTTTGGAAATTATCGTTATTATTGGCAACGGAGAATAATCGGATTAAATGGAGAATATACGCAAGTAATGTTGGGATTTTTGGTCCTAAAACACTATAAATAGGCTCTTTGGGTCTACTAGAGAGGGTGTCGAGAGTTTGGGGGTCAAGAGGAGGTCCAGAGAAGCAGAAATCAAGAGTTGATGAAACTCTGTTGCTGCTGCTGCTGCTGATGAAGCACACCAAGAACACGAAGAACGGACTCGCAAGGACAGTCGTTTATGAACAGTATCTAAGACGCAGTCCGTGGGTCGCAGCGCAGTCTAAACAGCAGCAGCACTTGTATTTTATCGTTCATTCCGTGACGCTTTTTGCGCGTCGCAGATTACAGTTTTACACCATTTTCTCTTCTTCTCATCATTTGTAAACCATTTTTGAGCCATAATAAATTATTTTGAGAGCATTTTTACTATGATGAGTTAAACCCAAACACTGGGACGACGGAGGAGGCCGAGCTTCATACATGGGTAATTTAATTAATTCTTTTTAAGACTTTTGCATTAAAAATTAATTGAAATATGATTTGATTAAATTTGGTGTTATTTGATTAGATGGGTCATGCTTATCTTAGGTGATTTGATGTTCCATGCTTAACATTTACAATCAATTTTTTGAGAATCTACTTTGGCAAAATAAGAGTCCATATAACTTATGTTTTGAGCGATTATTGTCGAGAATAATTCATTGAGCCCTATTTTATGAAGATTGGCCGAATCATTAGTCCTATTACCTCTCACCATTGTTAATATTTTATTGTATATATTTATCTATTTTTTATAAATCTAAAAATCCTTCACCTTCACAAGTCTTAGAGTTCGAACCTTCATTACTACAACCCCAGAAAATCTTTAATCAGCAAGTACTCCCCACTATAACGCCTAACTATGTTCCTAACAAATCTCTTCAAGTACATATATAGCGTTGTTTTACCCATTCTCACATAATCATCTATGGAGTCGGCCGACTGCCCCGTAGCAAGTAATCTAAGACAAGCTAGAGTTTTCATATGTGGAGAATGACCCGGATTCCTAGTGCATCTATTCCTTGAGGCCACTGTGTGTCCATTTCACACAAATCATCTTTAATCTTAAGAAACAATTATCTTCTCATACGTAAACGGTCATGAAAATTCTTTTCCGAATAAGTGAGTTTACCACCGGTAAAATAATCACACATCATAATAGCATCATGAAGAACCCTATTCCTAATAGCAGAACGTCTTCTTCTTACCTCAACCGGTTCGGGTTGTTGAGCCATGAGAGCAATTGATTGTTG
Source organism: Papaver somniferum (assembly GCF_003573695.1). Taxonomy (NCBI): domain Eukaryota; kingdom Viridiplantae; phylum Streptophyta; class Magnoliopsida; order Ranunculales; family Papaveraceae; genus Papaver; species Papaver somniferum. The sequence goes on from NC_039364.1 coordinate 103,769,266, forward strand.
CCACAATAACATCCTCACAACCATCGCCCCATTAGTTCGTCTCCTTCTCCGGCGTCTAGAAATGGCATTTCATCCGATTCCGTGTCACTCATTGTACCCACAAAAAATTTAAAGCCAATTAGGACCACGAAAACGTCGCCAAATTAACATGTAAATAAACAAAATAACATATCACTTAATCAAAAATAATATGTAAATCCAAAATAACATTCTTTTTTTAAACTAGCCAGTGACCAAAATAACATTCATTTTTTAACAAAAAAAATATCTACAAAATGACGTTCATTTTTAAAGGCACCAAGTCTACAAATAATATCCAATTTGACCGCTTGCTGTAATTCATTAGGTCCATAAGCTACTGTCCATTCCATATAATATTAGATGGTTGAGGAGGAACTTGATTAGAGGATCCTGGAACTTGAGTTTCTAGAACAATATCCGGATAAACTTGATTGGAGGACCCCCCAACTCAAAAATTTTTTTAGGATTTTTTTGTTTTATATTTAACGAAATAGAAAAAATTTCGAATAAAAATAAATAGTAAAAGAATACTCCAGAAGAAAACTATTCAGTTATAACCAATGTAGTCAATATCGGCCATATCGGCCGATATATCTGGGATATTTCGGATATCGGCCCAGAACGATACGATAAGAAAGATATCGGGGATACGATATTCGCCCGATAATATCGGCCGTTTCGGTCAAATATCGGTTGTATCGGTCGATATGAAATTTTTCTACATTTCCCGATATGAGACGGTATTGGTCGTTTTCTATAAAGTTTAAGGGTAATTTTGGCGAAGAAAGTCTTCCAGGTAGTAGTAGAGGTGCATGTAGCTCTCGAAGCAAGTTACTAAAGTTACTCTTTTGTTTTTTATGATAAAATTGATGTTATCTATTATATCTTATCCGAAAATGTGTGGAAAAAATGTTTAATATAAAATTATAGTCTCTAAATCTAGAACCGATATTATACCGATATTTCAATGATAATATCCCCGATATAAAATCGTACCAGTGTATCGGTCCTGGCCGAGATGAACCGATATCCGATATTAACTACATTGGTTATAACCATATTAGAGTGGCCGATTTTAATGGATCTATATGTTATTTAGATTTTCTGGGAGGGAAGCCGAGAGAAAGCAAAAGAGAACCAAAAATTGGGTGTGATTTGTCCCTCTAGGTCTTCCGCTTAAACGCTATAAATGGAGTTGTTAACATCCTGAGTTGCTCACAAAGTTCTACGCATCATCCCGAACCGAAGGTATGGCATCATAATCAAAACCCTAATTTAATTAACTTTTTTTTTGGTTTAACAACAATCTTGAAGTTCGATTCATTTCTTTTGATCACTTTCTACTTCAAAATACCTCTGATTTGATTATAATTTTTACGCAGCTTAGGCTATAGGTTAAGATATTATTGCTATGAGCAAAGATATGATGCAAAAACCTAATTAAGAGTTTTATCAGTTTCAATGGTTTTCAATTTTTTAGGTGTAGATTCAATTTTGTCAAATTATTGGGTTTATTATGTGCAGATGTTAATTCTTTTTCTTCCAATTATTGGATTTCATAATCTTTTGACTGTTCTGCTGCTTCATTCATGTTTTTAATTTTAAAGATTACTAGTCTTCTTTGCGTGTGTTTTTGATCTGTTAGACTGATAACTTTTGCTTCACATGGGGATTTGATTATAATTGAAACTGGAATGGACATATGCAGGTGCAGAAGCGTTTAGGTAATTTGTGTTCAAGTGGGATCTGATTCAACATTACTTTCTAAGTATTTTTACTACTGTATGTTGATTGTGGTGTGTGTGTGTCATGATCCCATCATAATTTTATTTATTTTTATGGGTTCTAATATTGGACTTTATGTTAATATCTAGGTTTGGCATATCCTGCTACCCCTATGGATCATTTGGCTGCTTCAAACATCGGTATTGCAAATTACTTCTAATTTTTAAAGACTTACGGTCAATTTTCTGCAAACAATCACTGCTACCGAATATTCACTATTTTGCTGTTCATTTTACAAAAGGACTAAGACTTGGAGATCCCATTTTCCGGGGACAACTACGTAGCATACGACTGGAGGAACGAGTGGCTCAGAATGGGAGGATGCCAATTATCGTTAATGAACAATCTGGTGTACTTGTAAAGAACATGGATGTCATTTGGATGGTGAATGTGATACTGTTCTTCATGCTTTCGCTCCTTTGGGATACAAGTCATGGACAAAAATTCCTCTCCAAGACAGGGAGATGTTAATCGAACAATTAAAGGTATCCCCAAAAAATGCAAAATTATCTCTATGGTCTTTCTTGATTGACGTTTGAAATAAATATTTGATTCTCAACTCTTATTTGACATGATGTTGTAGGATAATTTCATGTTAGACACCACCAGACCATCTGTTGAGAGATATCTGAATTATAGTATGTCAAAGGGATATGCCAATTTCAAGCATGAGATGTTGATGCATTTTAGAAACTATGCAACTATTGAAGAAGCCGTGGAAATCCTTTTAGGAACATCTCACCTGCAAATAGGTCAAGTTTTTCTGTGACCTCTTTGTTATGGAGAGTATAGAGAATATTAAGGTGACGTAACTAGTTACTGTACTTTCGAAGAAACAGGTGATGTATATATTTTAATCCTTTTGCAGGTACTAACTTCAATGCTTTTCTTAAATTTTGGAAACGCAATAATCGTATCGAGAATTTTAAGGCCTCAAGGGATTCATTTTCAAGTTCAAGGGACGGCAAAGGCTTCAAGGGAATATGGTACGGGATGACAGAATCAAGCTATATATAGAGAAAATGTAACAAACTAAGGGAGTTAATGCAACTTTCAGACAACATGCACTCAATATGGTTCTTGATCCAGTTGTTGCTCCGACCAATGAAGATCCAGAAGCTGTTTGGTGCTTAGTTTTATGTTGCTCATTGTTTTTAATAACTTTAGTATTAGCTTTCTTTAGTTTTTTTTAGTATTTCAGAAGGGTTGTCTTTTGAATAGTTCAATTAGCAGCCATGAGTGTCGTTACTGCTCAAGTTGTTGGTATAATATTTTTTCTAAATGGTTTTCCGTTCTAATATTATTTTCATATTTTATATGATGAATGTAAAAAAGAATTGGTCAGGTTTATCATTTTGTAATAGAAAATCTACTAGGCTCGAAATAAAAATTAAAACAAAATTCTTTCCTCGCCAAAAAAATTTATTTGGAGACGAAAAAAAATTTGTTTGCCTTTCCTTTTTGTCAAAGGCAAATATATTAGTTACCATAATTTTTCAATGACAGATATTATCGTCCCCTGAGGATAGTTTCAAAGACTACATATTTCATCCTTAAAAACTTTTCTTTATGCACAAACCAAATCTGTTTATGAAAGTTTTATTAACGACAAATATAGCAGACTCTAAAGAAAGGAAATTGGCACAATATTTATCGTTACTATTTCTTTTTATTTCGAGACCAATTTTTTTTGTCTACACAATTTATCTTTGCAGGACAAATACATTAGTCGATAAAACCTATTTGGATACCAGTTTTCCTTGTCATTAAGACTCATTATTAGTAGCTGAATTATTTGTCTCAAAAACCCTTTTTAAAGATGGCGGTGACGATCATCCAAAGTTCTCTTTGGAGACAAAAACACTTGTTGGTAAAGTATGATTTAAAGAAAAAGTATTGTCGCTGGAACTTATTATTGAGACAAACCTTGTACTTTGAAGACAATTTACGGCAGTCATTGAAAGACATATTCAACGACATAAAATTTGGTGTCACCATGATTAGACGACAAACTTTTTTTTGTTCCAAATTTTATTTGGCGACTAAACAAGGTAGTTCTGTGACAAAAATATTTGTTACTAAATGCCCATTTTCTTGTCACAGAACTACCTTTATATATGGAAACAGGTGCTCCACTTAACGGGAAGGAGATAGTTTCAGTGGGTCTTGCAAGCTGGGACTCCTCATGTCTCATGTGCGCCTCGCGCAGGTAGTCCACGCACTCCCTCTAAATTTTTATCGTTTTTGGGTTGCCCTTTATATGTAAAAAAAAATTAGGATTTCTTTTTTATATTTAATTAAATTTTAGGATTTTCAAAAAAAAGATGGCGGTGACGATCATCCAAAGCTCTTCTTGGAGACAAAAACACTTGTTGGTAAAGTATGATTTAAAAAAAAAGCACTTTGTCGCTGGAACTTACTATTGAGACAAACCTAAATTGTCATGAAAATATTTAATGAGAAAAATCTTTTATCGCCAGAATTAAATTTAATGACCTAATCATTCGACGTCAATTTTGTACTTTGAAGACAATTTACGACAATCATTGAAAGACATTCAACGAAATAAAATTTGGTGTCACCAAAATTATCTCTTGCGACCATAAAAAGTTTCCACGACGATGATTAGACGACAATTTTTTTTTTGTTCCAAATTTTATTTAGCGACTATACAAGGTAGTTCTGTGACAAAAATATGACAAAAATATATGTTACTAAATGCCCATTTTCTTGTCACAGAACTATCTTTATATATGGACTTTTGGTATAACAGGTGCTCCACTTAACAGGAAGGAGATAGTTTCAGTGGGTCTTGCAAGCTGGGACTCCTCATGTCTCATGTGCGCCTCGCGCAGGTAGTCCACACACTCCCTCTAAATTTTTATCGTTTTTGGGTTGCCCTTTATATGTAAAAAAAATTTAGGATTTCTTTTTTATATTTAACGAAATAGAAAAAATTCTGAATAAAAATAAATAGTAGAAGAATACTCCAGAAGAAAACTATCTCCTTCCCGTTAAGTGGAGCACCTGTTATACCAAAAGTCCATATATAAAAATTTAATAACATGACGTGTTAATCATGGCCGTTAACGCTTAAAAAATATGTAGTTTTTATTTTTTATTTTTTTCATATAATTTTATTATTTTTGAAACGATCAACAAGGAAATTGAACTCACAACCCATATGCAGGGAGCCCAACCCCTGACCAACTGAGCTAATGCAAGTTGGTCGCAATTTTTTTACTTAACACCTACCATAGAGTAAGAAATCTATGGACGTATCCGTTAGACAGGGAGACCCGTTATCCTCTTATATTTTCATAATTTGTGCAGAATTCCTTCCAACAAATTGGGCAATCTAGAAGCACAAAATCTTGTAAGAGGCCTAAACATTTCACAAAAAGCTCCACCCATCCTGCATTTGGTTTATGCGGACGACCTGCTAATCACTTATAAGGCATCGCGGGAAATCGGTAACCACCTCCAGAAATTGCTTCAAGCCTACAACTCTTCAGCGGGTCAGGAAATCAACACAATAAAATCCACAATAATACACCATCCAAGACTGCAGCAACATCAGCTGGACGAGATCAAACAATTCTTTGACATGCCAACATCTACAACACCGCCAATATACCTGGGAGTACATTTAAAACACAGATGAATATCCAGTCACATTTTTGAACCACTCCTTCATTAGCACAAAAAGCTCAGGGATGGATGACTAAATGTCTTACTCAAATAGGAAGGTTAGTACTCATCAAAACCTCTTCAATACCTACTTCCAACCACCTAATGCAAACACAACTATTCCGCACCGAAATTCACAAACAAATAGATCGGATAGCTCGATTTTTTTTTGGGCATGATTCTTCAGTTAGAAAACTCTACCCTTTAGGATGGACCAAATTAAACAAACGATAGCGATGGGAGGTCTCGGCATCAGGAAAAGTAGCCAACACAGTAAATCCTTATTGATGAAGAGAATTTGGAATATCCATAGCCATCCCAATTCCATTTACTCCATACTATACTAGAACACTCCTATCCAAGCTTTAAAACCAAGTTATATTACTCTTGTTAAATATTTAAATTTCGTTTTATGTTTTTTAAAATTCGTCAATCCACCCACATCATTTACCCACCCGCGGGTTTTAAATACGACGAGTAATGAACTGGACGCGGGTGGAAATCTCAAATCCATCATTTACGTAGACATGACGTGGGTGATATCAAATCCGCATCTATCCATCCGTTGCTCACCTAATTCCAACTTACATTGACAAATCGAGACCCAAAATACTTAGCTAGAGAGTTTTCAATACGTTTCGCATCTATGTGTACATAGGAACTAGTTTATCTAGAGAATAACTAATTAAGTTATATAAAATCCATCTGATTGTTGTTTGCTTCCGATTGAAAACATTGATCACGTTCTTGCAATCGTTCTCAATTCAATGTGTATTCTTTTTTTCTAGTCTTTTTTTTCCCAAACATCCATTGGTGATTTAGTTAAGAAATTTGTAAATTATATACGTGTAATTCGAGAATCCCTTTGTATCATCCGTACTTTCGGAACCCAGACTTAGGTTTGTAAATTTCCAGCCTAAAACGACTACGCGCATATTTATGAATTACCGAACCATACAAGCCCTGTAATTAATAGTTTTCCACGTCATCACCAAATTACTATTCTTTATTACATTTTTTATACTTTTAAGAATTTACACACACCAATTTTATCCTTATACCACTAATAACGCACATGTTAGTTCTTTAACTTTTCCTATATCCCGAATTTTTAACTAGGGTTTATGGTATACCTCAGAGCTATAGGATTGACCCATATAAAGAAGTCAAAACAAATAAAATAAAAAAGACCATGATAAGTGATTCTATAGTTACCCGCAATTTTTCCGGAAATTTCTCCCAATTAGGAATTCGATGTATGAGATAAAAACACTCTTAGCATTGGGATATGGAGCGGTAGGAGTGGGTCCCCTAGTTTATCTCTCGGGGGATTATTCGGATTAACCACTCGGTACCTTTAGCATCTCGTTATGCATTCACATAACATATAAAACTAAATGTCAACTACTAATTAAAGTATGAAATGTCAATACCCATATATCATTTCCAAAATCTAGATTATTAGAGAACAATTTATTATTCTTAATTTTATGAATTATTTAAGGATCGAAACGCATATCCCAATATTATCATGTCCAAAATCTAGATCATTAAGGAACAACTTTTAATTTTATTGAGTACATTTATTTTGGTTTGTGTACAAAACCTTGGATCGTGAGGTCAAAAATTCTTAATTAAGGTCCCATCACCGATAAACTCTCCTTATCAACGCCTCTTCTTATTTCCGGATGTCTAGCATACTGTATTTATGGAGGAAGAGGTTAAGATTTTCTTTGATGATATTTATCCAAAAATAAAAAAATAAAAAAAAAGGAAGAGATTAAGATTTTATTTTATGCTTTCATATTTGTCATAGAAAAAAAGGAAATAAAAATAAGTACAGGAAGAAAAAGAAAAAAAAAAAAAGAAAGAAAAAGGAAGATATGGACAAAAAAGAAAATATCGATGCAATTATCAAAGACATACCGATTTTAGTGGGTTGTTTTGATATAGGATAACTTATGAAATTTTGGCGGGATGAGGATCAAATGCAAAATTCTTTTGGGCGGGATCCTTCCCGCTCGGTATTCCCCGTTTCTCATCTATAAATAAAGCCCTAAATCATTGACTTCGACTCACAAAGTTCATATACATCAACTCTGAAACACGGTAATTTTCTTTCAAGGTTTTTCTTTAACTCTTTAATTTTCTCGATTTATTAGTAGATTCTAAAGCTTGATTGTTTATCTCAATAAGAAGATTTTTTTCTTAATGAATGCATCATCTTTTTATTTACTTTTTTGTGTATTTCAGCGAACGGATTCATTCTTTAAATCCTGTTGGATGGCCTTCCATCTAGAAAAACTGGCTTAAATGCTTTTTTTTCTTTTTATTTTCATATATCATCTCTGATCTTTTGTACTTACTTTAACTAGTTGGAGTGATTTCAGAAGTATGTAGTGTTACAAAGGATCGTGTTATTAGGTGTAATTCTTACAACTTAATGGAAATGTGTCAAAACAAAATAAAAACATAAGTTGGAATAAAGTAGCAGTAAGCATGCATGATTAACTTCTACATCGATAGTTCGTTTGCGTTTGATTCTCATCTTTGGATATATATATATATATATATATATATATATATATATATATATATATATATATATATATGTGTGTTTTTATGTGTCCTTATGATCTTGTTTCTCTCCTTAATAATTAGGTTTACAAAATACTAAGACATAATGGAACGCCCGAAACGTTTGGGTGCTCCGGATGATGCTGGTATAGTTTACTAATTCGAAAATCCATTATCTCTTTTCTTTGTCAGCGTGTATGTCTCAAGTCAATGTATGTTTCGACAAACGATTACGGTTGATATGAGATGCGATTAGTTTTGAGATGCCCGCAACCATTTCAAAATATATTCACTGTTATTTTTGCCATTGCAGGATCTGTATTGAGGAAACGGAATATCCGCGGACGGTCACGCGGCATAGATCTGGATGATTTGACTGTCCATCATGGAAAATTTCCTATAAAATTCTCAGATGTGGCGGGGGAACCAATCACCACAAATAGGTGCAAATTATCTACTGAATGCATCATAATTGGTCGTGACTTTGCTCCGATGCAATATACTTCTTGGAAGAAAATTCCTGAGCATGACAGGGTTATTCTAATTGAACGTGTCAAGCTAGGCAGACCTCTACCAAAGATGCATTTTTGTGATCTTTTGTTGTTGTTGTTTATTATGTTGAGATAATTTTGGTCCAATTGTCAAATATTATTATGTTATTGTAAGAAAAGTTCGCACTGGACATTACGCGGCCTTCTATCAAAAAGTACCTTAATGATTGTACGGCTGCAAGATACAGTAACTACAGATCAAAAAATTTAAAACTATTGAGGAAACTCGATCCAAGCCATTTGAGAACGTCTCACCAGAGAATTGGTTATGGTTGTGTGACCATTTTGCGTCAGACAAATTTAAGGTATCCTTAATTGCTATTCTTATTTATAAATTATAGGTTAGGCATATTTACATTAATTATATTCTTAAATTTCAGAAGCGGTCCGCAGCAGGGTTGAACAATCGGAAGCAAGTAAAATACAACCACTGTGGGGGTTCTCGGGCATTTCAAGTGCGCCTAAAGAAGGTACTTATGATTAAAAATCAGTACTGTGTGTAAACAATCAAAGAAATTTTTATCAGATGTTTCTTTTATATTTGATATTAAAAATCAGTACTAATGTCTAGTAACAGAGAGCACCTAAGCTGTGTAATTTGCACGGTTCTTCTCGACTAGAGTATGCAATATCAAAGACATCTGATAAAAATGTCAGTATTGAATTGCAGGCTTCTCTACGACAAATAAAAGAAACATCAATCAAGGTCAGGGTACATAATGTTTAATTTAAACACTTACCTGTGTTGTATTGTACCAATCGTCGCATAGTCAACCAAAGATGGGAGTACAACTGATGCAACAAAAAGATGAGGCAATATCGGATGGATCGAGATGCCAACGAAAAACAGTCATCAGCTGTGTCTGGTATGGCTGTAAAGTCCTATAATAAAGTTCGCAATACAGTCGCAACCAAATAATATAAAAAGGAAACAACAGTATTCGTAATCCAATCCATAAATGGTGCACTGAACACCAATCATATTTACCTTAATTTTTTAGTCAGAAGATGTGTTGTATGGCTGAAAAGTGCTTCGATCAAACTTCAGAGATAGTTTGCACAAGGGTCAGAACCAAATATCCCCAAGAAAAACACAATAGACGATTGTTTACAGTTTAATGAATACAGACCTTTACAGATGACCGAAGTACAAATTACTGGAGTGCCCATTTTTGTTCGGGCCATTTGAGCTTCTTTACTCGGGCTGCTTCTTCTTCCATAAATTTATTAAACAGAAATCCTGGTCACCTTTCTTCCCGATTTCAGTCATGGCCAATCCAATTTCACGCCCTAATTCTTTGCCGCTGCACCAAGTCCTCACACTTCGAAAGGTTAGGACAAGTTTCAGAAACCAAGAACAACACGGACCCGACGAAGACGCACAAAGTTTATGTTGGTGCTGCTGTTGAAATTGAGTGATGAACAGAGAAATTAAAAGAAGTAATATTAGAATTTTATAATATAAATCATTCTGTATATGTTCTTTAATATCTATATCTATAACCTTTGAAGGAGAAACGAGAACTACATTCTTAATATAAATATTTTATATGTCACCCATATTTTTTTTAATGTCTAAAATTTTGTTGTTGTAAATCCATATTCACTGACAACTTTTTTTTTTTGCCTCCGATGTATAAGTAATTGTAACAATAAATGATTTAGTCATCGGAATTTTTTTGTTGTGTCTAGAATTTGGTCACTATAAATACTATTTTCAGGGACTATTCTTGTTTGTGGAAAAAAAATTACGATAGCATTAACATTTTATTTCTCGTCTAAATTTGTTATTGTGGTAAAGTATTTCAGACGCCAAAACACTACGGCGACAAAGTCTCGTCCCGTCGTAGTTAAATGTTACTAATGACCGATAGCTATTGTCACCCTATATATATTTAACGAGAAAACAAAATAGTGGTTACAAATTATGTTTTTTGCGACGGGTATCTATCATCGTCAGTATAAGTAAAATTCGTGACTGGCCAAATTCTCGCTGAATAAATCATTGGCGACCGAGGAATTTGCGACAAGTTTTTGTTGTCATCCATAATTTTGGTGACAATTCTAAAGACGAAATAATGTTTTTGCCGCAAAAAGAATATTTATACTAATAATTTTTCGATTCGTCACATGTGAATATATTTGATGACAAAAAACTCTTTGATGGAAAAACATTTGTCACTAAATGCCCATTTTCTTGTAGTAACAATTGGCGCATAACAATCTTGTGAATTGAAGGAGCTTCGTAGAATTTCACTCTCACTTCAAGCCCTACATTCTCACTTCGAAGCAACTCATTCTCATTTTCAAGGATTTCAACCCGACTTCGAAGATACTCAAGCTCTACATTCTCATTCTCATTTTGAAGTCTCACATTTGCATACACATAAGAACTTGTTTGCATAGGAGGAGGGTATGGAACATGAAATTGAGCTTGAGGTGATGAGGAAATATCGTCCCGATTAAGTTCTCGAACTAATGTAGCCTCATCCTTTGCAAAGTATGGACCAAGCGAAACTAGTTTCCACCATTTCTCATACTCTTCAACACTTGCATCCATGACGGGTGTGATGGACGCATTTAAGTGTCTATTTTTTTCTCAATGTTCTGTATTGTTAGACTCAATTAAATACTTATTGTGTTATTTTATGTTTTTGTATATGTTTTTGGAAAAATAAGCTCTTGCGGCGAAATTGGCTCGAAAAGTGGTGTTTTACACCCTAGGATAGAGTACTAAAGACACCCCATAAATGCACCGGAGGAACCCAGAAAAATTACTAAAGGCACCCCAAGGGACATGTGTTATTCGGACTCCAGCAACGGATAAGGGGGCGACCACTGGATAAGGAGTGACCTTCTTCACGAATTCAAAAAAATATTTTGGCGGGAAAATATTTGCTCTTCACTGGAAGATTTTCTCGATTGCATTTGGACGTGATTTTGTGCGATTCAATCGCTGAAACTTTGTGGAAAGATGTGATATATCATAATAAAGATGGTATGGGTGTTTGGTTCGACCATAATTGGCTTGAATTGGCTAGGAAATCCATGAGATGGAAAAAGAGGAATACGTGCAAGGAAGAGTTGTTCACGGGATTCAGCGTGTTTGTATGTGTTTGGATGGAGTTGGGATGCTGTAGAAACTTGTTTGGAGTGTGTTCCACATCAACAGAAGTGCGAAAGAGGAATTAAAGGAAAGAAAATCCCGTATTTCTTTGAAAAAGGAAAGAAAATATCCCGAGTAAAAGAAGATTATTTGGGATTAATGGAGGAGATTCAACGCGTGTTTTTTGTTTAAATAGGTTCCCTGGGAGTCCTAGAGGGGGTGTCGAGAGTTGGAGGTCGAGAGGATAGCTCAGGAGCAAGAAATCACGAGTTGATCAAACTCTGTTTCTGCTGCTGATGATGATGAAGAACACCAAGAACACGAAGAACAGACTAGCGTAGACAGTTGTTAATCAACAGTGTCTAAGACGCACACTGGAGGGTCGCAGTGCAGTCTCAACATCAGCAACACCTGTCTCTTATCGTTCTTTTTGTGACGCCTTATGTGGGTCGTACATTCACTGTTTTACTCATTTTTATCATTTTAATCAACTTTTGAGAAACAAACATGTATTTTGAGCAAGTGATTAATATGAGAAGCTAAGTCCCAACACTGGGACGACGGATGGAGCCCTATTTCACGCATGTGGTAATTTTAATAATTCTTTTTATGACTTTTGCACTTGTTTTTAATTGATTTATGGTTCGAATTAATTAGTTATCATTTTATTTGATGGGTCATGCTTGCTTAAATGTTTGATGTTCCATGCTTACGATTTATAACTAATATTTTGAGAATCTATATCGGCAAAGAATAAGAGTCCATATTTTTATTATTTGAGCTATAATTGCATGGAATTATTATTTGAATCACATGAATGGAATTTGGTGGTCCCAGTACCTCTCACCATTGTTAATATTTTTTTTTTGTATATAATTTTATCAAACCTTTAAATTTAATCTTCCAAATCTTTGAGTTCGAATCCTATTTACTACAACAATGACTCTCAAAAACTTTAATCATTTTGGCGCCGGCGACGCGGATTTGTGCTTAGGTAGAATTTTCAGGTTTTTATTATTTTTTATTATTCCATTTGTTCTTTTTACGTCTCTTTGGTTGTGTCTTTGTATTACAGGTTTGAAGTTGGATACTAAATACCTTGGAATCAAAGCTTAAAGCTAAAAGAGAAGGAAAAAAGACAAAACAAAAAAAATAAAGAAAAAAGAGAGGAAAAAAAAGAGAGAGAGATTTTTTTTTTTTAAGAGACTTTCCATTTTTTTTTTGTAATTATTATTATTATTTTTTGTATTTCTTTTCATTGGACTGGACTTTGGACAATTTATTTTAATTTTAAACCCTACGGAAGGGTTATATATAAATATATATATATATAAACTGTTTGCAAGGAAGGACGACGATTACAATATCGTCTCGGCCCCTCGGGTTCGCACACTGACACCGGAGTCAGTGGCCTGAGTCAACTATAGCGGTTCTTCGCCCGTCTGGTACGGGAGGTAAACTTCTAAACACCCACGAATCTCCTGTCAGCGGGTTTACTGTCTGCCTTAAGGTGATTATATGTTGAGGACTGAACCGGCTGCTTTAATTTCCTAGTAAAGTGGAAGAACTGGCCATGTAAGATAAGGGTTCGGATTTCATCACCGTTCCCTTCTTGCCCGCCTTAGGAAAACGAAACCTAACGCGAAACCAAGCTTAAGATTAGAACGAGACCGATAGGGTAACGAGCTTGGTAGGAAAATCTTTCGAAAAATATTGGTTACTCTTTTAAGCATACTTCAAAGTTCTTGATGGTTTCTGTAAGTTGAATGCGTGACTGCGCCGCCTTGTAATACCGGTGAGGCTTTGGGTATCAAATCTCCACTAAGCTTCCCTCGCCTCGATTCAACTTACATTAGCTCGGATTGATTCCAGAGGGGTGTGCTCAAATTGTAACGAATTCCTTTTCGAAGGAATAGAAGCTGGTCTAGAAAACAATCTAAGTGGATCCATCATGCTTTTTGTTTGCTAGAAATCAGTAGGTTTGATTTGGTCGAGTCATCCTTGTTTGTGATTGTATAGAATTCCCTTGTAATTAAGAATGTCGAACTGGTATGACAGAAGCCAATACAATGAGTATCGATCTGAATTTGAATATGGACATCATCATTTTTATGACCATGGTGGGAATAGTAGTTGGGAACGCCAACCTTTTCAAGGTTATGGTTCATACCATGGTGAGCCCAATTACTATCCACACGCGAATTGGTCTTACGAGCAAGAAAATCAGGAACACTGTAGTACTGGTTACTCGTTTTTGGAAACTAGTCCTGATTATGATATTTCTGAACCTGTTCCATCTCTAGAAGAGACCCCAACGGATTGAAAGGACGTATAAACGTTTAGTTGCAATGAATAGTTCAAAAGAAGAGTGTACACGATATTCTGAGATGATAAACGAGAGTGGTGAACGTATAAGTGTTATGCTCAGTGAAATTCAGGCACGTCTAGAGGCAGAAAATGAACAGTTGGCTAATGCTGCTCGAAATAATCTAAATTTCCAAAATAGGGTTTCTAATTCTACCCTTGATATCAATAGTGAATATTTGCCTAATTTAGAGGACGAGGCTAGAATAAAAGACACTACTTATTTAGATAAGGTTCAATCATCTTTGTACTATTATGATGATGAGGATAGTAGTAATGAAGAATCTGAAATATGTAGGCATAGTGATCAGGAATCTATTAATCCAATTGAGCTTTATAATGATTATATTATTTCTAGTTCAAATCCAAATAATTTTTATGATTATTCACCTATTCAAAAGGACGAGGATTTGATTAGGGATACCACCGTTTTAGATGATGTAGTTTTTCCTTTTGATTACAAAGCCGATAGTGGTTTAGAGGAACGGGTTTATTCCGAAAATGCTGTTTTAGATTCTAGCGACTTAGAAACAATAATATTAGATGAAGAAGATATACCCGTAGAGATGAGTAAAGATGCACTACCTGATAATAAATTAGAAGAATCAATTGACCATTTTCAAGAATCTAATGATCCAGAAATTAGGGAGATTGTAACTAGTCTATCTAGAGACACTGAAAACTCTAAGTTTGGGGGTGATTATCACCTTCCTAGTGCCTTACATTTAACTCCCAGAAAGTTCCTTCACTTAGGACTTGATATCTCTGCCTCGAAAATTTTACAAAATTACCTTCATACTCGTTTTCCCGAACCTAATGATGTCCAGGAAGAAGTTCAGTCGTTAGAAACCCATCCTCTGGTTGATGTGGTTTGCCCAGACTATGATCCCCAGATTGACTTTGTTTTCCCACCAAATAGTTTTCTTCCAACTGTGGGAACGTTTATATTCCAAATGTGTCGAATATTAAGTTGTGAGACTAAACCTAAATGCTTTAGGAAATTAGAATCGACACATTTGCTTAAGAATGACCACTACTCTCATTATGGTCAACTTTGTGAGTCAAATCTAATTGACTTAGAGGATCCCCAATTATTCAGGTTGTTTTTATGTGCTTCTAAGTTCTTAGTTGAGTTTTTCCAGACTCTAATACCTGAACCAGATCTTAGCTTTGAGGAAATTCAACCGATGAAAACCTTTTATTTGGACCCTTTTATAGAGCCTGAACCTGAACCACAACTAGATGTAGTTGTCTTAAGCAAGGGTATGTTCGGTATCTTCTTGGTCTGTTGCAGTTTCCTCTTCTTGTGGGTAACACTTTTTGATCCAGATGACCCACAATTATTCCGGCTACTACTATATGATTCTACGTGGTGACTAATCCTTGCTTAGTCTGGCTGAAGACTTTAAACTTAACACTTCTTGGAAGGTAACCCAATATTCATGCGACGCGGTAATATCTTTCCTTATCTCTTTTGCTTCATAGGTAACAGTTTCTCCTTGTTCATGATTTTAATTTCATCTTTAGAACATTGAGGACAATGTTAGATTTAAGTTTGGGGGTATGGGAGAAAGTTCTTAGTTGCAATAAATAAGCTCCAGAGACTAGAAATTTATGCTTATTAAGGTTGGCACTAACTAATCTAAGTGGATGAAAGCATTTTGGTTGTAGGATTTGAGGAACCAATCTGATTAGATGGAAACATCTAAAGAGTCTATTCATAAAAGCACAGAGCTCAGGTGTTAGAAAAAGAAAACATGGTAGTTTCGCCATATCCTCGGGATGGAAACATCGAAAGAATCCTGATCACTTTTTTTTTCTTTTTACCATTACTAGGGTGAAATAGAGTGACTGAGATGAAAAAAAAATAAAAATTTGAGACCAGACCACCAGACCAACCGGAATAAATACAATAAAGTCGACCACTAGTACCCTTGTATATGCCAGCTGAGTTGACGTAGAGTTAGGATTATCGACCACTGGTTCCCTTGTATTTTCCAGTATGTTGATATTAGTCCAGACCAGTATCTCATTCCATTAGGATAGGTTCACCTTAGTCAACATCATCCACATTTTTCTCTACATCCATCTTCTTAATCTATCCATGTGATTGGTTTACTCCGGTTTATGATGTCCAGAAACTATCTGAGTAGAGCTCTGTCACTTTATATGAATTTTAGTATGCTTGAGTGCAAACTCGTGTACATCAATTGGAATTTCGCATCAGGGTACTTCCTCCTGTAGTCAATAAGTATGCCAACCAAGGAGATTCTTTAGTGCCTTCCAAGGTTCTGCATAGATAGCTAGGGTCTGGAGTAATGGTTTTGTGGGCACACCTCTGGTAAACCCTTCCGAGATTAACTCGGTTTTATTAGTTTTTTATTAGTTTTGCTCGATGACTAGCAAATAATAAGTTTGGGGGTATTTGATAGACGCATTTATGTGTCTATTTTGTTCTCAATGTTCTGTATTGTTAGACTCGATTAAATACTTATTGTGTTATTTTATGTTTTTGTAGATGTTTTTAGAAAAATAATCTCTTGCGGCGAAATTGGCTCGAAAAGTGGTGTTTTACACCCTAGGATAGAGTACTAAAGACACCCCAGAAATGCACCGGAGGAACCCAGAAAAATTACTAAAGGCACCCCAAGGGACATGTGTTATTCGGACTCCAGAAACGGATAAGGGGGCGACCACTAGATAAGGGGTGACCTTCTTCACAAATTCAAAAAAATATTTTGGCGGGAAAAGATTTGCTCTTCACTGGCAGATTTTCTCGATTGCATTTGGACGTGATTTTGTGCAATTCAATCGCTGAAACTTTGTGGAAAGATGTGATATATCATAATAAAGATGGTATGGGTGTTTGGTTCGACCATAATTGGCTTGAATTGGCTAGGCAATCCACGAGCTAGAAAAAGGGGAATACGTGCAGGGAAGAGTTGTTCACGGGATTCAGCGTGTTTGTACGTGTTTGGATGGAGTTGGGATACTGTAGAAACTTGTTTGGAGTGTGTTCCACATCAACAGAAGCGCGGAAGAGGAATTAAAGGAAAGAAAATCCCGTATTTCTTTGAAAAAGGAAAGAAAATATCTCGAGTAAAAGAAGATTATTTGGGATTAATGGAGGATATTCAACGCGTGTTTTTGGTTTAAATAGATTCCCTGGGAGTCCTAGAGGGGGTGTCGAGAGTTGGAGGTCGAGAGGATAGCTCATGAGCAAGAAATCACGAGTTGATCAAACTCTGTTTCCGCTGCTGCTGATGTTGAAGAACACCAAGAACACGAAGAACAGACTGGCGTAGACAGTCATTAATCAACAGTGTCTAAGACGCACACTGGAGGGTCGCAGTGCAGTCTCAACATCAGCAACACCTGTCTCTTATCGTTCTTTTTGTGACGCCTTATGTGGGTCGTACATTCACTGTTTTACTCATTTTTATCATTTTAATCAACTTTTGAGCAACAAACATGTATTTTGAGCAAGTGATTAATATGAGAAGCTAAATCCCAACACTGGGACGACGGATGGAGCCCTATTTCACGCATGTGGTAATTTTAATAATTCTTTTTACGACTTTTGCACTTTTTTTTAATTGATTTATGGTTCTAATTAATTAGTTATCATTTTATTTGATGGGTCATGCTTGCTTAAAGGTTTGATGTTCCATGCTTACAATTTATGTCTAATATTTTAAGAATCTATATTGGCAAAGAATAAGAGTCCATATTTTTAATATTTGAGCTATAATTGCATGAAATTATTATTTGAATCACATGAATGGAATTTGGTGAAATTTTTAGTCCCAGTACCTCTCACCATTGTTAATATTTTTCTTTGTATATAATTTTATTAAACCTATAAATTTAATCTTCACAAATCTTTGAGTTCGAATCCTATTTACTACAACAACGACTCTCAAAAACTTTAATCAGGGTGCTCTACAAGTCCTCAAACCTTTGCACTTCTCACATGCTTCCCAATCCATATCTACCATTTCTTCTTGTGGAGGTGGACGAGGCGGAATGACTAATGCACCGGTTACTTGATATGTACATCTCTCTCCCAAGTACCTATAGCCTTTATCTTCTTCAATATCCATGAAAAAACATCGTTTCTTTGACAACTTCAGCGAATATACTAGGACTTTGTTGTTGGTATGCTCACTTCCAAGCCATGGTTTCGATGTCGTTCCTTGTAATGACCCTAATTCCAATAGTTTACGAGCAATAGTTATTGAATGTCTTCCCATATCCTTTTGAACTGCCGAAACTTTATCCTTGTTAAACACCTTAATCTTTGGCCATACATCCTCCCAAACCGGTGCATTTCCCTTAAGTTTAGGATTCAAAGTGTGGAAATAGTAATAAAAGCCAATACTACAAAAAAGATATAAAAAAAGAAATTAATATATAACATTCATTAAGTCGATATAAACATTTTATGGGTTTCATCAAATAATTTATAAGCATGAGTCATATATACATACCTCTAAGATCATCCACATGTCATTGAAAGTCTTCCACTTGCGGCTACTAACCTCGCCCAACGATTTGTAAAGACAAGCCAATGTTGGAGATCCCCAATCAAACTTCTTTATTTCTCTTAAATTCTCAAAGTTACATAACGATCCTACCTTAGTGGTAGATACACTATTTGGCATAAGCACTTGACCAATTAACCACAAAAGAAAAACTCGAGTAATTTCTTCCCAATATGGTTCCATTTCGACTTCCTTCACTCCTTTAAATATCTTCAACCAATCGCACAAATCTACACATTTTATACCACCACTTTTCTTCTTCAAATATGAGTACACATCAAGACCATAAACTATCTTTTCCCCGTTTCACCAATTTCTTCTTCACTATCACTCGGTTCCAACATCTCATCAATATCTTCGTCTTCACTATCACTTCCTTTCTCGGTTACTTTGGCTTTCCCGTTCTCGGTTGCTAGCGCTCTTCTTATCCTTGGCTTTCTTTTCTTGGGCTTTTTTGTAAGCAAATTCAGCTAAATTGGGCAAAAGATTTTCAACATACTCCACACAATCTTCCTTATTTTCATCACTAGCATTCCAATCTAAATAGTTTAGCTTTACTCCTTTTCATATTTCTATTCACGTCAACCAAGAGAAGTCATTGGGCGTGAGCCCTATTTCAAATGTAGGAAAATAAGAAGTATTTGTAGATTTCCAAAATTTCTCGACAATTGCGTGTGAGAGTTGTTGATCATCTTCTGAAACATCTATCTCAAGTAACATACCCAATCCACAATTATTCATATACTTTGCACACTCTTTATGTTGACATACAATTTCATACAATTTATGCATATTGCTCCATCCACCCCTAAAGTTTATGAAAGGTTTGTCACTTTCCATGGTAAGAGTTATGCATACATGATTTGTTGCATCTTTAGAAGACAACCTAGTGTAATCCATTGTTTTCTATATGAACCCTAAAACAAATGTTAATGAGTTATGAATTGAAAACAAGTAAAAATCATAAATCAATTATACTAAACTTGACCAAGAACGAAATTGAACATAATCATACCTTAAATCCAATTGAATTCACTCCACCTTCAAAAAAATTGAGTTTTTTTAGGGCAAACCTTAAACAAAAACGAAATTGATAACCAAATCATACTAAATAACGGTTTATAAAGACTCAAGAGAGATTTACTTTCAAAACTATAGAGTGGGTTTCATTTAATTTGATGATATGAGGATGATAGATGAAGATTGAAGAGAGTGACAGAGAGAAAGAAAAGATGAAATTTAGAGAAAGGGAAGGAAAACCCGTCTCCTGCATGTTTTCTAGATTTATTACCAAATGGGAGACTGTCTCCCGTTTTATTTGTTTTTTTCTTCTTTACGGGACATTGTCCCCCGTTTTTTTTCAAAAAAAATTTCTCACGGGAGGCAGTCTCCCGTGTAGTGCTCTTTTTTTGCCCATAGTGACTCCACTCGTTCATATGAGCGAGAGTTCTTTCATATGGGCGAGTTAGTCCCAATTTGGAGACTACCCATAGGATATGCTCTAACGAATCTCCCAAGTGTACTTTAAACATGTTTATTAGTGTATACCTTTGACAATATCATATTCTTACTTTCTCCACCACAGGGACGGACCCAAGATTTAACCAAGGGTAGGGCTAGTTTCCTACACTCAGGATAATGCGGCTGTAGGCCGTCGAAATGTTTTTGATGATAAAAGACTAAATTAAGACGTTATCTAATCTATAACTACATACTCAAAAATGGGATAAAGATGTTTGAATAATGCTGTAAAACTTTCACACTTTCCATAGTATCAATCAGTGTCGTCAAACTTTCAATCAATAACTTGGCAGGGAGATTGGGACGAACTTATGTGAAATGGGCTGGTTATGCTGGTAGTGGAGTTAGGCTTTCTCAGTAGAATCAAATGGGCTAGTTAAGCAATGGGCTAAGAACAAAAATCGAACCCTGTTTTTGGGCATACCAATTTCTTTTAGGGCATACCGAATAAAGACAAAACCAGATCATTAGATTGTAATTCTAAAAACTCCTTAACCAGATATTTTTTGTAATGGCAAAACTTCCCTTTTGTTATTAGTGGTTAATACTAATAATTATTGAAATATTGATGATTAATGATGATCAACTTATAAAACTTTGTGCTAATAAATTTGGGAGCAGAGAAAATTTATATTTTCTAACTGAGAAGGAGAAGGGTAAGTGAAAATCGTACCAGCCGAACTATACATGTATTACATGTTCGGCTCATATACTAAATATCGTACCAGTCGAATATGTTTCATATTTAAAAAAAAAAATATCCATGTTCAAACACAATTCCAGTTCAGCATATACACCAAATATAGAATAAGCCAAACCCTTTTAAATTTCAAGTTTCGGCTTATTGGATAAATACAGTGCTACTGCTAGCCGGACATGCTTCTGAGTTTTGAAAAAACGCTCAAGTGGAAAGCTCGGCTTTAAACTACATATATATACATAGCCGAACCATATTACATTCGAATAAAAAAAATAAAATGAGCTTTGGATCAACAGAGGATGATTGGAATTTAAGAAATGAGATATCAAAATATCACATTTGTTGCTTAAGATTTTGCATAACAACATATGGATTTACAGAATAAAAAAGTAGTAAATCTTAATTTTTGAAACTAGATGTGTAGTTCCTGATGCAAATTACATAGTCACAAAGAGGGCCTCTATTTCAGAACTGGACATGTGAAGTTTCTGATGCAAATTAGATGGTATAAGATAAACAGGGCATCCTTCATGGTAACATCCGAAATCATATATGTGGATCCTGTTGCATCAAGAGCACATTGCCTTCTCTAATATCTCATGCAGTTCCCCTGTTTTATATAAATGTCAGAATTAATAACTGAACAACCTAAATGCCATGTATTATTTGTTTAGCAAAAAAAGAAAAAACATCATGAATTTGACCCTCCGAACCCAATTGATCAAAACTATTCGTATTTGACTGATTTACTGAACAAGGTTTTTTAACTGCACATGACAACTAAATCATTTTAACAAAAAATTCGTAAACTACGAATGCAAGTGCTCATATTGGCTTCTACTAAGACGTTTCTAAGTTCCACTTTCCACAAACATCATAACCATCTCAACTTAATTTGAAGCGAAAGTGCAACATAGATAGATGGACAACCACACACATTCATCAATGCACAAACCAAAAGAAAAATGTTCAGCTGTCCCGAAATATAAAATATACGCCGAACTAAGGTATCGTTAATTATAATGATAGCAACAGAGAATAGTTCGGTTGATAATTGAAAAATTCTTATCAGCCGAACTACGAAACTTGAAAGATTTCTGAGCAACACAAGTAAAGTTCGGCTGAATTTCATATTATCAAATCAGCTGAACTTTTACTTTGCTATAAATATGTAACCGTGTTCAACTGGTAGTTGATATGCACTTGTTAGGGGAACTATTCATAAGCACTTTTAGGGTGAAAATTAGTGCACAGTTCGGATGATAATTCGTCTTAATTATCAGCCAAACATCAATATGTAACCATCAAAAATCTTAATTTTGCTAAATTAAACCAATTCTATCGATCAAAAACAACAAAATAAGAGATGGGATTGTAGCAAGTACCTTTTAATCTTCATTTCAAGAATTGGTTCTTGGTCAGTTGAATTATTGGTTTAATTTGAGATTCCACACATTCGCATCTTCTATTTGTTCTTCAATTGATGGATTGAAAAAGGATTTTAAACGGTTACTTCCTGGGTTTTGCTTTGTGCGAGTCAATATGTAGTTGAATCTAAACGATGGTCAAATTTTCACGAATCAATGATCAATTGTGGCGCTAATTATTTTTTTTTCATTATAAGAGTTTTGGGCTAAAGGAAGGAGAAGAGATGTGTATGATAGAAAGCTTATTTGGATTCTTAATTTTAGGTATTTATTTTAAAGATATGTGTAGATAAGTAATTTAAACTGTATAAGGGTATATAGGTAATTACCCTACCCATTAGACACCCCTTATAAAGTTATCCTAGATGGGAAAATAATGTTGTATGCCCAGAAATTATTCAGTATGCCCTAAAACTGGGTTCCAAAAATCAACCAAATTTCCTATACAAAATTTTATTGGGCTAAATTCAGGGACGGGCTATAGTCCGGGTTAGCCCCTTCACAGGCCCGTCCCTGCTCCACCACACAAATTGTGTTTTTCACCATCGTTGACTTGGTCAGTAGCTTGGAGCAGAACTGCTCTCTAACTATCGTTAGAATTTTCTTTTTGAGAGAGAGAGGGAGGGAGGGGTTTATAATTCATGAAGTTAGTTTCACTTTAGGTTCGGCAAATCAGTCATGCTTCTATTGATGAATGTTGTCATCAATTATGCTTTTGTTGTTGAATGTTGACATATCTGGTAGAATTTAGAGTAGTCATAATCAGATTGTGGGAGAATACTCAATTTTGATGAATCAGTTATGCTTCTGTTGATGAAGGTTGTCATCAATTATGTTGATGACTGTAGACATGTCCGGTAGCATGTAGGTAATTAAGATGTTGCTTTTATTTTAGCTTTCTCACATTCTACATTGAATATAACTTTCACGAGGGGACGTAACCTCCGAGTGAGGTGCGACGTAAGTGAATTTGTAGCTTAGGATAGACCATTTATAGTGTAACCAATTTGTAGTTTAGGTTGTTTTCTCTTACGTTTTGCAGTGAATATTTTAGGATAGAGCATTATAGTCATGTAGCAGTTAACATTGACACTGATTGCATACTAATCCAACCGAAAATAACATATTCATAATATTAATTAGTCTAATTTTTTTTAATTGTTTTAGGTATGTAATGAAAATTTATGTTGTTTAATTTGGTTGAGGTTTTACTGTGTCAAATTTGGTTGTTGACACAAAAAAAAACTAGGATAATTTTCAGATTATTGTGTCAACTTTGGTTGTTGACACAAGTTCTATGGATCTTCCATTGTTGACACAAAAAAGTTGGATAATTTCCATATTAAGGTATCGACTTTGGTTGTTGATCCTAAATTCTGAAAAAAATTTGTTTTTCTTGTGAGTTTTTAATCTTTTTATGGTTGTTGCAGGCCAAAGATAGTTGCTGCAGAGCTTAAATTTGGCAACCTGACTGTCTCGCATCCTGTTTCGAAACAACAACTGTCAGCGAGATGATAAGTGTGAAGAAACAATAGGCCAAAGATGGTTGTTGCATAGCTTAATTTGGCAACCTGACTGTCTCGCATTCTGTTTCGGAATCAACAGCTGTCAGCGAGATGATAAGTGTGGAGCAACAATATTGGCCTTATGTTCCTGAATAATTCATACAGTTTCGTTACACTGCAGATGGGATTTCAAATTTCATTAATCACGATTTCGATTTAAGGTTTTATATTCACTACTGCAGCACGAAAAAGATTGACGTGTTGAAGTTTAACATCCAGTTAAGAATTTGCATTGATTCTATTCCTTCACAGTCCGACGATATAACGCCAACATGCCCGAGACAAGAAAGGCTACTTAGCACATACAATACTATGCGATAGTGTTGCATATCCTTATTCAGAGTTAGCCCAGCTCAAGGAAGGAATAA
Source organism: Papaver somniferum (assembly GCF_003573695.1). NCBI lineage: Eukaryota > Viridiplantae > Streptophyta > Magnoliopsida > Ranunculales > Papaveraceae > Papaver > Papaver somniferum. The sequence continues at coordinate 103,793,485 of NC_039364.1, forward strand.
AAGATTAAATGCAAGTCATGGAATGACTTTGGCATCGTCCCAAGCATTGGCCAAGGATTGGACAATGCATATGCAACAATGATGTTTCCAAATGCGTCATTGGTGATTATTGCTCAGCAAAAAGAATGCAAGTTGAAAAAGCGGGGGTACAACAACCACACCCAATATTTCGTTTGGTAATCTGAATGGACTAACTCTAATATACTTCCAAGAGAATCAACCAACTAGACAGTCAGACTCAATCAAAGAAAAGTATATCCAAGAGTTATATCTCTCTCTCAACACAATCAGAGTTAAACAGAAACAAATCCGTAAACCTGATTATAGTGCGTGAGTTTTTGGACGGTATTAAACCAATATCTTTCGGTTGTATAAACACACACTGATTATAAGCTGTTACACCAATTTCCTACTACCTATTTGGACTAGATATATTACATGTTTCGGTTGTATTCAAGCACTTATAGACTCCTAACAGAACACCGATTCTCTTTAGGAATTCTTCTCGTATAACTTCTAGCATAACACAAATTCTCTTCAGAAGTTATTCCCGAAAATCTTCTAGCAGAACAAGGTTCTCTTCAGAAGATACAACAACACGGTTGATATTTTTCGATCTTTTGTTTTCACAAAATACCGAATCGATTTCCCTTTAGATGTAAATCAAGTTTTTGGAAATGTTTGTTTTTGTTGATGGTGGATTTTCGACAAAGGTCAAAATCGTAAAATCATGATACTGCATGTTTATGGCACGGCTTCAGGCATGTGACGATTCATATTTTACGAGCCATGATGAATATGTTTCTCGAAATACATACACTAGCTGAGTGTTCGACGCCTCGCATTTCATCATGACCTCTATGTAGAATAACATAATTGGGCGGTTCTTCGTATGGTTGAGGACTTAACGTCTTCAGGACGTCGGTGACTCGTTGTTCCCTGACTACATAGAGAGACCCACCTCTACATAGAAGAACGATTGGGCGATTCTCCGTAAGATTAAGAGCAATAACGCCTTCAGGACATTGGTGACACCCATTGTTCCCTGACTATGTAGAGAGACAGTGTATAGATCCAGGAGGTTCTCCGTAAGATTGAGGGGAAAACGTCTTCAGGGCTTCGGCAACGCTGGATGTTCCCTGACTATGCACCTTTCAAAACGGGTATGACGCTTTAACTGGCTAATATCCATTATGCAATAGGTTAACTCTACCGTGACATTCACCACTGAATTCCTAGAGGATAATCTATTTTATCTCATTACTCCGATTTCATGATCGAATCCACAACTGATTTCATGGAATGGTAATATATAATCTCGATACTCCGATTTCATGATCGAATCCACGGCTGATCTCATGGAATGGTAATAACTACTTTCATTACTCTGATTCTATGGTCGAATCCACAATCCCATGTAATGGTAATACTCGTTTTATTATTCTGAATTCATGGTCGAATCCACGGTTGATCCTATGGATTGATAATAAATAACTACTCACTTTTATTACTCAGTTTCATTAATCATTCTCCACTGAATTTCATACATTAGTAATAAATACTCAACAATCGGGCATCTGGACTATCACTGAGCAATCCCCATAAAATGGTGCAAATGTACTCAACAATGATGCATGAACGAGCACCCAAATGCACGAACGAGCATCCGAAAATGTGGACAAACGAGGAATCCTACACAAAATAGGAGAGAGAAAATAATAACATTAAAATAATAAAGAGGCGCCCCATGGGCCGGGTCCACCAGCCGGACGGCCGGGCCATGGCTGGTCTCATGTCTCTTCCATTATTTTTTATTATTTTGTTTTTTTGATGAACTCATGAAAACTCCTCCATTCTAGCAACTTTCCTTATTTGAGCAAAACTCACGGTTTCTCCATAGTTTCACGGTTTCATGATAAATAATAATATAAAATAGGGAAAGATGTTGCGGGACCGGGCAACATAGCCGGCCGGCCATGCCCTATCCATGGTCGGTCCCACACCTTGCTATCCCTTATCTTTCCTAATTATTATTTCCCTAATCTCATGAAACTTCCCCGTTTCAACAAAAATCATGGTTTCTTCATATTTTCTCAAATATTGCTCAAACCATGAAAAGACCCAAAAGGTCAATCGGTCACATGACCGACAGGGTCATTCATGAAATTATTAAAATATAATTATTTTAATATTTTCAAAATACAGATGAAACGAGCAAAATTCTACTTGCTCATTCGAGCAAAATCAAGAATTTCAGTCAAAGATCGAACTCTTCTGAAAATCCAAGGTATTGCTCAAACCAACATCAAAAAATACCGAAACTCTCTGGACTGAGACATGGGCATTATGGTGACACGAGCATTCTCCCTTGACCGACCAAGGGTGGCTCTAAGGCTTGCAACGATCCGGTCCCACATGTTTTCATAATTTTGACCTAATTTGCACAATTGCTCATATTGGGTCCAAACTCTTTCCAAACAACTTGGGATTTGCTCAATCGACCATCAGCTGGTCCCACACCCTCAAGGGCCGGTTTCGTGCCTTCTTGGACGATCCCTCACTTCTCCACATGTAGGATCATAATCTCGCAATGACAATATTTCAGCGAAATTATCAACAACACAATAGAGTCGCAGAACAGTTTCAGGAAGAATATAATAAATGATGTCAGCTAAGATCACGAGAAAGATGTGATAGTCCTGCGAAAATTATAGAGCTTGCGAAATTAATATTTGTAAGGTTGCGAGAATGTCGCAAATCATATCCGAAAATAAAGGACATATTAGATGTCGTCCACTATGTATTTCCCTATAAATAGTCGTTTAAGTTGTAAATAAAGGGGAGAGATCTTTTTTGAGTAAGAAACAAGCAAATAGGAGAGAGAAAGTCTAGAGAAGAGGTCATTCTTGATTTCTTTATCTTTTCTTGTAAGAACATTCAAAGATTGATCAATAAAATTAAGAGTGTAAACCTAAAATGAGTTGATTAATAATGAAATTATATGAGGGGTGTAGTGTAGGATTTCCTGCAACTACATAATAGCGCTAGAAACAGGGAGATTGAAGATCGAAAGTTGAAGATTGTTGTTGAGAATATTCAAAAATCAAGAAAGTGATTAAAAAAATCAGTGAACCAGTTAAAAGAAAGATGAATAGAATTAATGAAGATGACAAAAGATTGGAGTGTAATGTGATAACAAAAACGATGGTTAATGAATTCCATGAAAACATCAAAGGAAGAATACACAAACGAAATTTTGAAGGAAGGAAGGTTATGGAGGTAGAAAAGACATCACCCTTGAAAGATTGGGAAAAGAAAAAAAATTTATTCATGGCGGCAGAAATACCAAAAGAAAATTTGAACCACACATCTCCATTGGTTATCACAGTGCCTATTACGCGAAAAGAGAAGGAGACAACGACAAAATCCACAGGAGAATGGATATTGAACAGAACTTTAATCGGTACAGGAAGTTCAGTGGATATAATATTTTATCACGCATTTTGGGGAATGAGATTTAAATATGAAGAAATGTCCAGTTCAACATATTTTGTTCACGGTTTTGGAAAATCCACAACAAAACCTAAAGGAGAGATAGTGGTACGAATTCCACTTGGAGAAATCGAAACACATGTAACGCTGTGCGTGGTGGATATGGAATCGCCATATAATATGTTATTAGGAAGACCATGGATACATGCGATAAAAGTTGTGGTATCAACGTTGCATCAATGTATTAAATTCCCCACACCAAGTGGAATAGGTGAAATCAGAGGAGATGTTGACAATGCGAAATTATGTCATCAAATTGAAGTAGAACATTATGAAGGACAAGCAAAAAAGAAACAATTTCGCAGAAATTTGGCAAAGGAATCAAAGAAAGAAGAAGAATTTAGAGTATATATGATAAGGGAAAAAGAAGGCAAAGGAATACCCAGCGAAATTTCGGAAGAAGGAGAAGGACCTATGAAAACAATAAAAGAACCAACACCAATGGGAGAACCAAAACCCAGTTACACTGCCGCAGAACCAACAAAAGAAATAAACGTTGGGACTATAGAGGAACCTCTAATATTGAGAATTGGAACCAAAATGGATGCGGAAGAAGAAGAAAGAACTGTTAACTTGTTGCGAGAATATAAAGATGTTTTCGCAGGAAGCATGGATGAGATACCGGGAATAGATCCATCAATTGCATGCCACAAGTTGGAGATTAACAAAAATGTGAGACCATTTAAACAGAGAATAAGAAAAATAGCAACAACTTACAATCCCCAAATAGAAGAAGAACTACAGAAAATGCTTGATGCGGGAATCATAAGAGAAGCTAAATATCCAGAATGGATAGCGAATATGGTCATTGTCCCAAAGAAAAACAAAGGAATTAGGATTTGCATAGATTTCACTGATTTAAACAAAGCTTGCCCAAAAAATAGTTTTCCGTTACCAGATATTCCTCAAATGTTGGAATCTGCAGCGGGAAACGATAGAGTATCGTCTTTAGATGGGTACAAAGGGTATAACCAAATCCCTCTCGCTGAAGAAGATCAAGAACATATTGCTTTCTTTGCCCCTAGAGGTTTATATTGATACACGAAAATGCCATTTGGTTTGCGAAATGCGGGAGCGATATACCAAAGAATGGTAGAGAAGGTGTTCGCAAAATGGATACACAAAACATTAGAAGTATACATGGATGACATGTTAGTAAAGAGTAAAGAAGCTAAAGACCATGTACAAGACCTAAGGGAGATTTTTGAACAAATGCGACAGTATAACATTAAATTGAATCCTGAGAAGTGTACTATTGGAGTTGCATCGGGAAAAAATTTAGGCTACATTGTATCAAAGGAAGGAATACAGGTTGATCCAGAAAAAGTGCAAGCAGTCCGTGACATGCCAACACCAGCAACAATAAAAGATGTACAGAAGTTGAGTGGGCTTCTAGCTTCGCTGGGGAGATTCATTTCGCGATCATCAGACAAATGCAAATTTTTTTTCGATATACTCAAGAAGGATGCGAAATTTAAATGGACTGATGAATGTGAAAAAGCTTTTCAAGGGATCAAAGAACATCTTATGAATACAACTATTTTACAAAAAGCAGAATCAGGAAAAGAATTATAGATCTATCTTGCGACGACGTCACATGCATTAAGTGTCGTGTTATTGCGAGTAGACGCAGGAGTGGAGAAACCCATCTATTACATTAGCAAAACTTTTAATACCGCCGAGAATAATTACTCAAAGATTGAGAAGTTAATCTTAGCATTAGTTTATGCATCATTTAAGCTCCGCATATACTTTCAAGCGCACAAGATAAAGGTATTTACAAAAGTACCAATTGAATCAGTGATGAAGAATTCTAAAAGATCAGGAATAGTGGAGAGATGGAATGCACAAGTAGGCCACTTTGATATTAAATATGAAATTTTGTCTTCACCAAAATCACAAGTTATTGCAGATTTCTTGGCAGAATTTCCTTTAGAAGAAGATGAAGCAGTAGAAGAAATGATGGATGTAGAAGAAGAACACGGAGATCCAAGAGATTTATTAACATAACCAAATAGATGGGAGATATTGGTAGATGGATCATCAAATGGAGAAGGAAATGGAGTTGGAATTGTTTTAATTTCGCCAGAAGGAATAAAGATGGCTTTTTCATTCAGATTGGAATTTGCATCCACTAATAATGAAACAGAATATGAAGCTGTGATACATGCCTTAAAATTCGCAATAGAAATGAAACTAGAAAATACCAGGATCACTAATGATTCGCATCTACTTATTCGCCAAATAAAGGGAGAGTATACTACAAATGAACCATCCTTGAAGAAATACAAGAAGCTGGTTGAAGAATTGTCAACGAAAATCCCAAAAATAAAATGGAGGCACATTTCAAGAAAGGATAACAGACTCGCAGACGCTTTTGCTTTCATCTCAAGCATGATGACAGATCCAACTGCGAGATGCATAAAAATACAAACACTTCTGTCACCATCAATCAATAAAGGAGAAGAAGACGTGGATGTGATGATAATAGACAATGAAGAAGAAGAACAAATGAACAATGTCGCAGACTGGAGAATGAAACTTCATGCATATTTGGCGAAAGGAGAAACACCAAGAAATAGATTGGAAACACACAAGTTAAAAAGCCGTGCAACGATTTATGAATTAAGAGATGGTTGCTATACCGAAAACCCTTTAATGGACCATCACTCAGATGTTTGACACGAGAGGAAGGAGAAAAAGTGCTAAAAATGTTACATAGTGGGGATGCTGGCAATCATAGCGGAGGAAGATCTTTGGCACATAGAGAAAAAATGCAAGGTTATTACTGGCCATACATGCACGAAGATGCAAAACGAATATCAAGACGTTGCGAAGATTGTCAGCGGCATGGAAAGAAAATACATGCACCTGGAGCACCACTATCATCTTCAACCAGTGTGTGGCCTTTCGGGAAGTGGGGCTTAGATATTGTGGGACCATTTTTGCCAGGTTCTGGACAAAGAAGATATTTAATAGTCGCAACAGATTATTTCACAAAATGGACAGAAGTGAAGACAGTGCAGCATATTCGCGACAAAGATATCTTTACATTCATATTCGAAAATATCATTTGCAGATTCGGAATTCCTACACAATTGGTATCTGATAATGGGAAAAAATTTGAAGGAAAGAATATAGAAATGCTACTTAATGCATTCAAGATAAAATGTGGAAAGTCTACTCCTTTGTATCCACAAGCTAATAGGTAGGTAGAAGCAACAAACAAAACAATTGCAGATATATTAAAGAAGAAATTGGAAGGACATCACAGATCATGGTGTGAACAAGTACATAATGCAATATGGGATTATAATACAACTAGAAGAGAATCTACTGGAATGTCACCTTTTTGTTTAACATACGAAGTTGAAGCGGTGTTACCAACAGAAGTTGTTATTCCGACAAAAAAAAGAGGAGCTTGGGAGAAAAATCTTAGTGCGGGCTTGATTTTAAATAAACTTGATGAATTAGAAGAAAGAAGAGAAAAAGCTTTACAACATATGGAGAATTATCAGCGAAGATTAGCCCGAGAATATAATAAACGTGCCAAAATACGCGAATTTCAACCAGGAGATTTAGTTCTGCGAGAAACACCAATATATCAGCGAGAAAATGGTGGAAAATTAGCGAAAAAATGGGATGGACCTTACATCATTAAGGAGATAGTTGGAACAGAAGCTTATAGATTAATGGATCCAGAAGGAAGAGATGTTGGTCATAGATTAGACAGACCATGGAACAGGTTGTACTTAAAAAGATATTATCCATAAGAAGCTTTGAGAAGTTATGGATTCTGAAAGAATAATTGCAAGATTACTCATATCAAAACAAGATCATGATGTGCGAAATTTTCGCAGAGATAATCACAGAATAATAACATAAAAGAAAGGGGCGACCCTTTATGGCGTACACCCTAGTTCGCGAATAAAATTTCGCAAGAGGAAAATGTAAGACCTAAAGTACGTCATATTAGGGGGTACTTGTTGCATGGCTCAGGGAAAGGATACACCGCCACCGGAACCTGAGTCATGGAGATTTGGGGTCAATAAAGCCCATACGGGAGAGGCACCTTGGATTCTCAGCTTAAGCATATGACTTGGGTTGGGCGACTAAGGTAATAAGGACTCTCCCAAGGAGTGCAGATCTGATCAAGGCGCCGAGGTACACAGTTGAGTCAAGAGTGCCAGGGACGGTTGAAGCGTACCTTGCCATTCTTGACAAGTCTTGGCTTATACTGCACTCGGCCCGAAGAAAACCCCACTTAGGGTGCAGTCTCGTAACCATAAACCCTATAGGTAAAAGGGATAAGAGGCTGCGAAAACAACTGGTTGTTGTTAAGACTGGATGGGAGGAGCTAACCTTGTATGGTAGAAGTACGCCTCCTTGAAGGGGCAACCAGGGGGAAGATAAGGGCGGCACCCTCCATTAGGGAGATGATAAGTGTCTTAAGACGCAAATGTCATGAGGCTTTCTATTCGCAAGAGTATTAAGGATTTTCATATTTGTGCAAAAATCCTGAAGAGGCCATAATACAAAAGAAAAAGTTAAGGCAATATCAATGGGTTTTTGCATGAAAGTGCAAGGACGTCCTGCGATTTTGTCGCAATGACAAGAGGTGGCATAATAAGACCTTTAATTAGGAAGGCAAAATAAGACCACATGATAAAAAAAAATATTTATAAGTATTCGTAACAGATTATTTTTTGCAAGAAAGATAATGAGAGGCAAGTATGGGAATCAATACACAAGAAGCATTATCTTTCTCATCAACAAAATATTAAAAGGAAAAGTTGATTCCAAAGTTGGTTGAAAAATGTAACTCGCAGAAGTGATAAAAATAAGACAGTTCAAGAAGACAAAGCTAGATAAGAAGCTCAAGCTTCAGTATTAATTTCAATAGGTAGGAGATAACAAAAATTCTTCGCCAATATTCTCATTATTGCAAGCCTCTCCTTCATTTCGGTTCTGATCCTCGCCTTGACTAGCATCTTGATTATCGCTATCAATTACTTCTTCAGGAGAAATTTCTTTCTCATTTTGATTAACACCAGCAGATGCTTCTTTAAAAGGAATTTCTTCTTCATCTTCCAAGAAATTATCCTCTGCACTGCTTTCGTAATCATAATCACTATCAGCAGGATGTGGAACTTCATCATCATCTACTTATAAAGGTTCAATTGATGTAGGAGGAAGAGATTTGGACAATAAAATGTCATTTACAAGGACTTCATCCCGGAGATGAACTTGACGAAGAAGTGATCTTTGATGATTCCTATCTTGTATATCCTTAAAATAAGAAAGATAATCAATCCTTCTTTCTTCTCGGTCGCGAGAACCAGTAAGGGCAGAGACGAGCAATGCATTTTCTTTGCGAATTTTGGCATATTTAGCCTCCAAAACAGAAATGGAAGAATGAAGATTCTTCTCAGACTCTGCGAAAGATAGAATACAAAATTTCATTAAGATGAAGAACTCAGAAATATATGACAAAGAAAAGATGATTAAGGCAGTCAAATTATTATGACTACCTTCCTTTTGCGAAATAAGGTGTTGAATCAAAGATAGACAACTATTCTCCCAACGGTCCATTGCGTCATCAAATTTATCTCCAACTAAACCTCTAAGTCGAGATTGAAGATTTTTCTCTTTAGAAATAAGAAAGGCATTTTTCTTCGCAAGAGAAGAATAAGATTCTTCATTACTTAATAAATCTTGTCTTTGAACTAATTGGTTATTTTCATTGGTAAGATTATTTATATGATCAAGAGAATATGAATAGAGTTTATCTAATTGGTTATATTGATCCATCAAGATTTCTTTATCAACACGGGATTCTTCAACAGCAGATTCAAATTGATATCTCTCCATTATTCGTTTCTGGTTTAAAGCTTAACATGCGAAAGAGAGCTTTCAAGGATAATTAAATATGGGAAGGATAAAACCATTAAAAAGGCAAATTAAAGACAAAAATAAGAAAATCATACCTCTCAATTCATCATTCTTCTTGCGAAGATTGTCACGATCCAGCAAAACATTCTGAAGCTTTTGATTTTCAAGACGAAGAGCATTACATTCTTTTTCCAAAGCTGTCTGCGAAGCAGGTCTGTCAGAACCTAAATGCTTGCTCAGAATTTCGCAAACATTAGACTTGATAGGATCAATAGAAGACTTCTTGACTTTATCCAGGACTTCAGATAAAACTTTGAAGGCAATATCTATCCCTTCCACGGTTTCTTTCGAAAGAGGAAGAGACTTAGGTAGAGAACTGGTAGTGATAGAAGGTTGAGAAACATTCTCAATGGGAAGAGAAGAGGTTTCATTCACAGAAGCATCAACAAGGGGGGTTTCAATCATTGAAAGGTCAGCTGAAGAAATGAAGTCTGAGGCAGCTTTTTCGCGAATTGGAGATAAAGGTTTATCTTGCGAAGATGTTGCAGGAGATTTAAAAGAGATGAGTAAGTGGAAGGGAACAGAAGTTGGAACAGTTTTAAGGTGGCGAGATTTCTTGAGAGGTTTATTGACATCTTTATCACCCTGCGAATTACAATCCAGATAAGAAACAGAGGCAACAATATTGTTATTAGAAAAGGATAGTGTTTCTTACTACCTTCTCATTCGTAGACTTTCTTTTATGCGCAACAACCTTATGCTGCAATTTGGGAATGTTAGGGTTCTGAACTGTAAATCTAGTGTTGGAGGCGCTTTTGCTGAAATAACAAGAGTATGGGAATCACATAAACAACATCAAATAAGGCAATAAACAAGATCAATTTCAGCAAAACCCATAAAAAAACCAACCTTGATGAATCCATGGAAAACAATAGTAGGGAGATTGTTTCGAAGAAAATTACGAACGATGAAGATCTGCAGAAGAAATAGTATGAAGATGAAGAAGAACTTAAAAAGATTGAAGAAGAAAGAAGAAAAGTTGCAATAATGGAATTTGCAGAAGAACAATGAAGTTTCATAGAAAATAAAAAGAAAGAAAAATAGAGTGAGAAGGAATATATATAGAGGGAATTTCTCCTCGAGAAAATAAACACGATTAATACGGAAAGATATAAGCGGTTAAAAAGCAACGGTTACAAAAGACGTGTCAAGAAATAGATGGAAGAAAGAATACGTGTGATAAATGCAGAATATGAAGAGGAGAACAGCTTCGGCATTTCTCACATCATTCTCTACTTCACAGAAAATATATGAGAAGAGGAAAGATGTAGGATCAGAATCTCGCAACAACAATATTTCAGCGAAATTATCAACAACACAATACAACAGCGTCGCAGAACAATTTCAGGAAGAATATAATAAATGATGTCAGCTAAGATCACGAGAAAGATGTGATAGTCTTGCGAAAATTATAGAGCTTGCGAAATTAATATTTGTAAGGTTGCGAGAATGTCGCAGATCATATCCGAAAATAAAGGACAGATTAGCTGTCATCCACTATGTATTTCCCTATAAATAGTCGTTCAAGTTGTAAAGAAAGGGGAGATATCTTTTTTGAGTAAGAAACAAGCAAATAGGAGAGAGAAAGTCTAGAGCATAGGTCATTCTTGATTTCTTTATCTTTTCTTGTAAGAACATTCAAAGATTGATCAATAAAATTAAGAGTGTAAACCTAAAAATGAGTTGATTAATAATGAAATTATATGAGGGGTGTAGTGTAGGATTTCCTGCAACTACACCATAAATTAGGTTTTAATACCTAATGCTCAGACGAGCACTATTTCAATAAATGATGAAACCGGCATTTAATCATCATTCTTTCACCAACCAGTCAACTAAGGACTCTGGTGCACACTCACTTAAGCACTCAGGCACCACATGGTCGTCCATTACTCCATGTGGTCGGTCCCTCCCTCACTCGTGACCTATTTTCAGCAATTCATCAATTGACGAACAATTGATCAAAAATTAGGGTTTCGAACAGACGCTCCACAAATCATCATTCTGAGCAAGTTCAAACACTAATAAGTTTATTGTTAGAGCATTTCTCAGTCGAACTCGCATGCGTTGCTATATCAAGCATGTTTGTCAATATTAGTGATCAAAACTATATGTCTTGATTTCTAGTATACTTATGACTAAGTCTCGGTCTAGGATAGTTAGGAATAGTTGAGCTCCAGACTCCATGGCGATGGAACCGGTGGAACTTCATCCGACTAAAAGGTATGTGGAGACTTGAACTCATCTTGTCACTCAAAAGTCTATATACTCTATCTCCTACTCTTGATACAACAATCATATAAGTATGATAGTTTTCATACATACACATATGCTATTTCAAGCCGAGTTTACTCGCCTATCTTTTTTATCGAAATACGTGTTAGTAAGATTTTGATTTAACCATGTTCATCTTTACCCATGAAGAAAGTCATGATGACGTTTCAATCTTGAAAATAGCTTTGATGATGATAGTCGATTCTTTATGTCTAACGATTGTTATAACATTATAGAAAAAGGTTTCAATGATTGAAACGTAGAGTTCAGAATATGTAACCACCTATGGATTTAAGAATTTAGTGTGTTCGCACATTTTTATATAAATCCATGTGTCGGAAACCAAGTGCGTGCATATGTGTGCATGCGGTATTGGTTAAGGAGAGAGGTTGGGTATGCGTACTCGTACGCATACTGGCGGAAGTTCACGTCCGTGAAATTCTGTTGGGTTTGAAGTTTACGAACTGAAAAACCAGTCACCTTAGGTATGTGTACCCGTATGCATACTGGCGGAACTTTTTCACCCGAAAAGGTCTGCTGAGTTTGGAAACTAAAACCAACTCAAAATCTGGTAGCTAAGGTATGCATACCCTTACGCGTACCCAAGCTTGTTATTTCTCAAATCGACAGTTCATGGACTTAAAACAATAAATTATAAGGAATGAAATCTTTGCAAACCGTGGGTATATTGTTCATGAATTGATTCAAATGAATCAAATCGATTTTGTTTCAATTGTGTCTATGTATAAATACCTAAGCAATTGAACAACTCTTGAACTAGTTCTTATGAGTCATTTGAACTAGTTATGAGAAAGATGAATATGGTTGATATAAAAGCACTCATATGGCTAACCATTGGTCAACCATTTGTGAACCAACCAATGTACACGTTTAGGTACGGTTACTCAAACCTAAATGAATACATTTCATTTGTGTGTGTAACAAGCTAAGTTTCGATCTAACGGTTGAAAGATATTAGCTTGCATAAATCAGGTATTTCATCTAACGGTGAATATTGAATGCTTTGTTACTAAGGTAACCTAGATTACAAACCCTGATTTGAAAACTATATAAGGAGACGTCTAGCAACTGTGAAAAACTAATCCCCACACCTCCTGTACGATACTAGTTGGTTTTCTAGAGTCGATTCTCCTTTAATCGTAGGTTTCTTCTCGAGACCCTGTTGATTAACGACTGAAAGACTTCATTGGGATTGTGAAGCCAGACGAAACTACTTCCCTTGTAGTTGAGCGATCTGATCTTGCCATTTCCTATCATACGAGTTCAATTGTAATATTTGACTTGAGATTATATCTCCGATAAGGCAAGATAAAAAGAAATCACAAACATCTTCGTCTCATCGTTTGTGATTCCGCAATATCTAGTTTCGCTACGATACGATTTAGATTATTGTGAGGTGATTGATAATACTAGGTTGTTCTTCGGGAATACAAGTCTGGTTTATCAATTGGTTCTTGTTCACCTTGATTTTTATCAAAAGACAGAACAAAACTTTTTGGTTTATCTGTGGGAGACATATTTTTCTATCTTTGTAGACTTTTCTGTGTAATACAGATTTGTTTATTAAAGTCTTAGATATTGGGTCATAGCAACTCTTGGTGTGGGTGAGATCATATAAGGGAATCAAGTGCGTAGTATCAGATACGTAAGGAACACAATTGTACCTTGAATCAGTGTGAGATTGATTAGGGTTCAATTACAGTCCAGACCGAAGTTAGTTTGTAGTAGGCTAGTGTCTGTAGCGGCTTAATACAGTGTGGTGTTCAATCTGGACTAGGTACCGGGGTTTTTCTGCATTTGCGGTTTCCTCGTTAACAAAATTTCTGGTGTCTGTGTTATTTCTATTCCGCATTATATTTTTTTATATAATTGAAATATCACAGGTTATGCGTTGTATCGATCAATTGTGAAATCCAACCTTTGGTTGTCGATTGGAATTTGATTGATCCTTGGGCGTTGGTCTTTGGTACCGTCCAAGTTTATCATCCTTGTATTTGATAAAGACTCGCAAATTCCTATTTGCTTGAATAAAGATCAAATCAAGTGAGAAAGATATTAACTCCTCGATATACTTTTCTCTAGATTGAGTCTGACATTCTAGTTGGTTCTCTAGAAAGTATATTGTAGTTAGTCCATACAGATTTCTAATCGAAATATTGGGTGAGGTTGTTAGGCCCCCGCATTTTCAATTGGTATCAGAGCAGGCAAACACGTTAAGACCTTATCAGTCTGTGTTTGTAAGCGATCTGACTAGATGGACAGTAAAGTCTCTATAAACGCTTCACCAGGAATTCATCACAATCTTAGAGAATGTTCTAAAAACCTTGTCATTCTCCAAAGGAAGTTGGATAAACAAATCCGGATCAATCGTGATCTTGCTGCAGAAATTGCAAAGCATAAGGATTTGAAGTCAAGTGTTAAACAAAGTATATACTTTGGAAAACTTGATAGAAGGAAGAACTTCTTAAATAATATTATTGATGTTAACCTTTGTAAGTTTTGTAAGACTCACAATCTGGCTCAACATACATGTACATGTTTTCAGAAAAGTATAAAAGTTGCGAACAATCTTCACACGAAAGCTGAACAACTGTTTACTTATCTGAAAAAGAGTACAATGCTAACAAGAAATTCTAAAAGGAAGTGTTAGTATGGGAAATTTTGCTTTAAAATCCACATCACTTTTTCAATGGTTTCTCGATAGTGGTTGTAGTCGACATATGACTGGTGACCTTTCGTGGTTTGTTTCCATAGGCGATTTTGAAGGAGGACCAGTTACGTTCGGCGACGAGAGTTGTTGCTACATTAGCAAGAAGGGTACAATCTAGCTTCCCGACGTTCCAGAAATCCATGATGTAGTCTATGTCAAAGGTATGACTGCAAATCTTCTTTATATTAGTCAAATTTGTGACAAAGGCCATAGAATTGTCTTCAATGCAAATGGATGTGACATTATAGACAAAACTGGAAAGGTAATTTTTCAAGGAACTCGTGGTAAAAACAACTGTTATCTCCTAGATATTCAGTTTAGTAATTGTTGCAATTTGACTAAGGTGGAATCTACACATCTTTGGCATGAGCGTTTTGGTCACATCAATTATCGTCTCTTAACTAAGATCATTAACAAAGAACCTGTTAGAGGTGTTCCCAAAATCAATGCAAAGATAGATGGTGTATGTGGTGCCTGTCAAAAGGGTAAACAAACGAAAGTTCACCATAAGTCATCTCGAGATATTCTCATTAAAGCCCCGATTTAATTCATATGGATCTCTTTGGACCAATCCAACAATCTACTATTAGAGGAAAGAAGTATGCTTTAGTTATGGTAGATGACTACACCAGATTCACCTGGGTAGCATTTCTTGCTCACAAGAATGAAACCCTTGGTGAGTTTAAGATTATTGTTAATAGAATCCAGAATGAATAAGGTCGCAAACTAAAGAAAATTAGAAGTGACCGTGGCACTGAATTCAAAGACACCAAAGTATTTGAATTTTGTGATAAACTGGGGATTATTCAAAAATACTCACCACCCATTACTCCTCAAGCTAATGGAGTTGCAGAAAGAAAGAATAGGAATATTCAGGAAATGGCCGGGGTCATGCTCCATAATAAAAACCTACCTCTAAGGTTTTGGGGAGAAGTTGTGTTCACAGCATGTTACTTGATCAACCGTGTCTACTTACAGTCAAAAAACCTAAACACTCCATATGAGTTGTGGTATGGTAGGAAACCCAACTTACACTATCTTAGAGTGTTCGGAAGTAAGTGTTATATCCTAAAATATCGGGAACAAAGAGGAAAATTTGATACTAAAAGTGATGAAGGTATCTTTTTGAGGTATGCATCTGATAGTCATGGTTTTCGAGTGTTTAATCTCAGAACCCAAGTAATGATGGAGTCTGCAAATGTCATCATTGATGATATTTGTGACTTTCATCATGATTTTTCTCTTGCTGAATTTCCTTCATGTGAGACAACTGAGAAAGTCAAAGAAGTTCCGGATTCAGTTGAAGTTACACCCACTGTTACTGATCCTGATCTTTCGAGTGACAAGGAGAAAAATACTGACCAGACTGTACCCACTGAACAAGAACGTGTCCCCCCACGACACCTCTGGGTTCAAAGAAACCATTATCCGAACAGTATCATTGGAGGAAGAGACTCTACTGCAAAGAATAGAGGACAACTTCGAAATCTATGCAATTTTGGTTGTTATCTCTCTCAAGTGGAACCAAGGAATATTGATGAAGCTCTTAGCGATCCCTTATGGGTAAATGCAATGCATGAAGAGCTAAATTAATTTCAAATACAAGATGTATGGAAGCTTGTACCTTGTCCTCAAAATATCAATATTGTGGGCGCCAAATAGATATTTAAGAACAAGTCTGATGAATTTGGCACCATTATCAGAAACAAAGCAAGACTTGTCGCTCAAGGATATTCACGAATCAAAGGAATCGACTTTGATGAGACCTTTTCTCCTGTGGCACGCCTTGAGTCCATCAGATTATTATTATCTCGGGCTTGTTTTCTTAAGGTAAAGCTATTTCAAATGGACATCAAATCCGCTTCTTTAAACGGTACCTTAAAGGAAGAAGTCTATGTAGCTCAACCGAAGGGTTTTGAAAATCCTGACTTCCCAGATCACGTCCTTAAACTCAACAAGGCGCTGTATGGGTTGAAACAAACACCTCGTGCCTGGTTCGACAAACTGACCTCATCTCTTCTTGAGAAAGGCTTTTCGAGAGGAGGAGCTGATAAAACACTATTTACCAAGTGGAGTAGAAAAGATGTTGTTATTTCTCAAGTTTATGTAGATGATATCATCTATGGATCAACATCAGAGAAACTTTCACAAGAATTTCAAGTTTTCCTTGAAAAGGAGTTTGAAATGAGAAACGTTGGTGAATTAAAATTCTTTTTGGGTTTACAAATTCAACAACACAAGGATGGAATATAGTTATCTCAAAAGAAAAATGCTAAAAATCTTGTCTCGAGATTTGGCCTCGATAAGTCCAGTCATAAACAACTCCTATGCCTACCACTGGTAAACTCCATCAAGGTGATAAAGGAGTAAACGTTGATAAAAAAACTCTATCGATCTGTCATTGGAAGCCTTCTATATCTTACGTCTACTCGACCTGATATTGCTTTTAGTGTTGGTTGTTGTGCTAGGTTTCAGGCAAATCCGAAGGAATCTCATCTTGCAGCTGCAAAAAGGATTATACGCTACATTAATCACAATGCATGGTATGGTCTATCCTACACTTTTGATACTGACACTGATCTTTCTGCCTATTCAGATGCTGATTGGGTAGGCTGTGTGGAAGATAGAAAAAGTACTTTAGGGGGTTTCTACTATGTAGGAATGAATCTTGTGGCTTGGCATAGCAAGAAACAAAATTCACAATCCCTCTCAACATGTGAAGTAGAATACACTGCTGCAGGCTCATGTTGTACTCAACTTCTATGGATGATACAAATGCTTGCTGAATGATGAGAATCTTATGCGACAATACCAGTACAATTCGCATAACAGAAAATCCAGTTGAGCACTCAAGGAATAAGCACATAGACATAAGGTATCATTTTATTCGAGATCTTTATGAGAATGGTATCATTACTATGGAATTTGTGCCCTCAAAATAAGAACTGGCTGATATTCTCACCAAACCATTAGATACTGCTACATTTCAAAACTTACAGCAGTCTATTGGTGTTGTTCTGGTCCATTAGTCATTCATAACTCCTGCCCCTGTGCTTATCTCAATCTTTTGGGCAATTGAGTTTGACACTTCTTGAGGTGTAAAGTCTTTTTTTCCACATTTATTTCTAGTAGAAGTATCTTCTAAGTATCTTAGTATCCAATAAAATCATTTTTTTCTTGTAAAAGTAAGATCGCTCTTGTTGTTCTCTAGGAAATGACATCAAATGGGGGAGAGTTCTTTTGAACTTTCACTTAAATTCCATATCTTTGTGGAGAGTACGGTTGTGGAATATTTGAGGAGTTATCTTGTATCTTTATAAACTCCGTGATGAATGCATTTAGCTTCGGATTTATGATTGCATCTAAACAAGTTGGTATGTACTTTTCTTTGGTCTTGAACTGTCTCCATGAAAATTTTCATTAGGATCTCGTTTTCGTACCTTTGCCAATTTTATTGACAAAAAGGGGGAGAATTAATATGTAGTTCACACTACAAATACATATGATTTACGTGCTTTACGGGTCATTATGTAAGGGGGGGGGGGTGGTTTTCATGTTGAGACGAAGTATTGACTAAGGGGGAGTGATACATATCACCATATTATTGTTGTCGAAGTTGTGATATGAGAACTTTGATGTTGTGTAATAATACCATGACACTGTATAACAATGATCGAGAGCCTTTCTTTTCTCATTGTTATGGATACGGAACTGCAACAACTATGATACTGAACTTACAACCTTTAGAATCATGGGAGTACATGGAAAAGGCGAAGTTTTCGAGTAACGTTGAAGCGCCAAGGAGATCAAGCATGTGGACGAGAAGCTACAAAGTTTTATTTATTTTGTAATCCATATGTATTGATAGTTTTTCACTAAAATTGACAAAGGGGGAGATTGTTAGAGCATTGCTCGGTCGAACTCGCATGCGTTGCTATATCAAGCATGTTTGTCAATATTAGTGATCAAAACTATATGTCTTGATTTCTAGTATACTTATGACTAGGTCTCGGTCTAGGATAGTTAGGAAGAGTTGAGCTCCAGACTCCATGGCGATTATCTTGCAAAGACGAAGAACTACTCAAAGAACTGGTAGAACTTCATCCGACTAAAAGGTATGTGGATACTTGTCACTTAAAAGTCTATCTACTCTATCTCCTTCTCTTGAGACAACAGTCGTATAAGTAAGATAGTTTTCATACATACACATTTGGTATTTTGAGCCGAGTTTACTCTCCTATCTTTTTTTCAAAATATGTGTTAGTAAGCTTTTGATTTAACCATCTTCACCTTTACCTATGACGAAAATCACGATGACGTTTCAATCTTGAAAATAGCTTTGATGACGATAGTCGATTCTTTATGTCTAACGACTGTAATAAAATTATAGAAGAATGTTTCAATGATTGAAATGTAAAGTTGAGAATATGTAACCACCTATGGACGTAAGCATTTAGTGTGTTCGCACATTTGTGTTTAAATCCATGTGCCGGAAACCAAGTGTGTGTATATGTGTGCATGCGGTATTGGTTAAGGAGATGGGTTAGCGGAAGTTCACGTGGGTAAAATTCTGCTGGGTTTGAAGTTTACGAACTCAAAAACCAGTCACCTTAGGTACGTGTACCCGTACGCGTACTGGCGGAACTTTTTCACCCGAAAAAGTCTTTCGAGTTTGGAAACTAAAACCAACTCAAAATCGGTAGCTAAGGTACGCATACCCGTACGTGTACCCAAGGTGGTTATTTCTCAAATCGGTAGTTCATTGACTTAAAACAATAAATTATGAGGAATGCAATCTTTTCAAACCGTGAGTATATTGTTCATGAATTGATTCAAATGAATCAAACCGATTTTGTTTTAATTATGTCTATGTATAAAGTCCTAAGCAATTGAACAACTCTTGAACTAGTTCTTATGAGTCATTTGAACTATTTATGAGAAACATGAATACGGTTGATATAAAAGCACTCATATGTCTAACCATTGGTCAACCATTTGTGAACCAACAAATGTACACGTTTAGGTACGGTTACTCAAACCTAAATGAATACATTTCATTTGTGTGTGTGACAAGCTAAGTTTTGATCTCACGGTTGATATATATTAGCTTGGATAAATCAGGTTTTTCATCTAACGGTGAATATTGAATGCTTTGTTACCAAGGTAACCTAGATTGCAAACCCTGATTTGAAAACTATAAAAGGAAATGTCTAGCAACTGTGCAAAACTAATCCCCACACCTCTTGTGTGATACTAGTTGGTTTGCTAGAGTCGATTATCCTTTAATCGTAGGTTTTTTATTGAGACCCTGTCGATTAACGACTGAAAGACTTCATTGGGATTGTGAATCCATATGAAACTGCTTCTCTTGTAGTTGAACGATCTGATCTTGCCAATTTCTATCGTACGAGTTCAATTGGAATAATTGACTTGAGATTATATCTCCGATAAGTCAAGATAAAAATAAATCACAAACATTTTCGTCTCATCGTTTGTGATTCCGCAATATCTAGTTTCGACACCATACGATTTAGATTATTGTAAGGTGATTGATAATACTAGGTTGTTCTTCGGGAATATAAGTCCGGTTTATCAATTGGTTCTTGTTCACCTTGATTTTTATCAAAAGACAGAACAAAACTTTTAGGTTTATCTGTGGGAGACAGATTTATCTATATTTGTAGACTTTTCTGTGTGATACAGATTTGTTTATTAAAGTCTTCGACTTTGGGTCGTAGAAACTCTTGGTGTGGGTGGGATCAGCTAAGGGAATCAAGTGCGTAGTATCTTGCTGGGATCATAGATGTAAGGTGCGCAACTGTACCTTGAATCAGTGTGAGATTGATTAGGGTTCAACTACAGTCCAGACCGAAGTTAGTTTGTAGTAGGCTAGTGTCTGTAGCGGCTTAATACAGTGTGGTGTTCAATCAGGACTAGGTACCGGGGTTTTTCTGCATTTGCGGTTTCCTCGTTAACAAAATTTCTGGTGTCTGTGTTATTTCTATTCCGCATTATATTTTTTTATATAATTGAAATATCACAGGTTATGCGTTGTATCGATCAATTGTGAAATCCAACCTTTGGTTGTCATTTGGAATTTGATTGATCCTCGGACATTGGTCTTTGGTACCGTCCAAGTTTATCATCCTTGTATTTGATAAAGACTCGCAAATTCCTATTTGCTTGAGTAAAGATCAAATCAAGTGAGATAGATATTAACTCCTCGATATACTTTTCTCTGAGTCTGACTGTCTAGTTGATTCTCTATAAAGTATATTGGAGTTAGTCCATACAGATTGCTAATCGAAATATTGGGTGAGGTTGTTAAACCCCCGCATTTTCATTTATGTTGATCCAGCAATCAACATCTAGATTAATTATATAATATTCGGTAGTCTACCAATATTTATTTAATATTTTATTGGGTCACGTCACCTGTGACGGCCCGGAAATTTTTTCGCTTCCAATCGGCCGTGGAGTTTGGTCAACTGACAAGTTCCAAATTCTCCGAGCTTCCATTTGAGACACATGAATTAAAAACCAAACAAGAGTAAAAGTCATGCTATTATTAAACATAACAAAAGAAGTTTCATTTACATAACCCAGTTAACCAAAAAGTGACAAAATAAGAACTTTTGCAACTACACAATGAAAATCAACAAGTTTTCAGACATTAAACCATTTAAAGACGAGTAACTTTACAATATCATTTTTACAAATAACAATTGTAAGTAAATATAGAATCAGTTTTCACATACTAAAACAGTAGGAAAGTACAATATCTTTTTTTTCACAAATCAACCCAGATACACATGAATATACATGAACACAAAGTGATGTACTCAATTGACCCACAAAGCTCAATGCACTAAGCTTAAGCAAGCTTACTACCTCAATCCGACCTCAACCTCTGTAGAAAACAAAACAAAACAAAAGGATGAGCCACAACCCAGTAGAGAGCTAACGATACGATAACACGAGTATAAACAATGCCCAAATACAAATAACGTAAAGATATCGAATCGAATAATGCATAAAAAATGCGTTAAGTTGTTGAGCACATCCATATCAAAGTATCAAAGGCCTTGTAAGCCAATACACAATCGAAATCATCTTAAACCAGTGAGTTCGCAATAATCTACTGTGAGGGTCCGAGTAACCATCTGTCGAGGTTTATCAGAAAACCACCCTATCGTCCCGGATGATCTTCCGCAGGTCACCATTAATATGGATTTCCCCTTATGGGCCCGACAAACTCAGCAGTAGATTTGGTAACCAAGAGGATGCTCAACGCGGTTCACAAAATAGTTCACAAACATCGTTAAATACGAGTATCGAACAAATCACCAACAAATATCAATTTATAAACCATTGAAGCAAATTATCTTATCTTTTCTCACATAAAACAAGATCATAAATACATTTAAGTATCAAATCTTAGAGCTGGGCATAAACTCAAAATCAATAAGTCATTCAGACCAAAGAGTTTACACGAAAAGTACGTTTTAAACCAATTATACTCAAAAATTATCATGGGCTTCATTTAAAATCAAAACTCAAGAAAATATAACATTTTAGAAACTATAAAAGACCTCCATTAATACAAAAATCTCTAGAAAATATAAGGAATTAATTAACTCCAACAACAAGGGAAACATAGTTTAAACCAAGAGTATGATTTTCAGACACTTCAGTTTGGAGAGCCTATGTTAAAAAATTTGTGTAGACTTCATTACACAAAAAAATGAGTGATTCTTATGTCATTTTAAAGAAGAAAGAATAAGACATTATATAAAAATTATTAGGTCTCAACCCATGCCGTAACGGCACAGGAAAGGATATGTGTTTCAAATGTATCCATCGATTCATACATGTCGTAATTGTCTAAGAAGAATCGAACCGATCGATACAGGTCTAAATGTTTTGAGGAGTTGGTTCATAAACATGTCCTTATCCTCGAGTCTTTTAATATTTTGTACGGAAATCATACAACCCTTTGGGACAAACATAGTTAATCGTTAGAGCAAATCCTATGGGCTGTAGAACATTACTTAGTTCACTACTTCAAAAAAATATCATCAACGGTCATTAACCAAACTTGGAACAAAACTAAAAACACCTAAAATTACTTAGATTAATCTTGCAAAATCTGTTAGCATTAGAATTTAATTTTTCTTTTTGACGTAAATTGTTGGGTTCCCAATTTACATGGATTTGTGTCTATTCATTTTCCTCAAATTTATAATAATATTTAATTCTTGATCCATTTCTTTTCTTGTCTCTCTACCTATTATCATGAACTATTTCTCAAGCATGCATAATTACACGAAGTTGGGGAGAAATGACAAACACAAAAATCATGACAAAAAAGAAAATAAAGAGATATGTGAGAAACTGAATCGATTACAATTAATTCACGCGTAACCTTACACAATCCCGTGAAGTAGGGGAGAAATAATGACATAAACATAAACCATGACAAAAAAGGGGAATAAAGAGAGATGTGAGAAACTGAACCGATTACGATTAATTCGCGTGTAGCCTTGTGTTTGGTCAATTTTTTATAGGTTTCATTTTTCTTCCTGCCCCCTACCCGGCAAATCTTAAAATCACAACATCTTCTTTTTTGGAAAAATCTGGCCTTTAAAAAATCTTTTAATTTTAAAAAATAATAAAAAAAGTAATTTGAAAACTAAAATCAAATTATAACAAAACAACGAAAAATTAACTAAGGGTGACTACATAATTTACCTATCTTAGGACACCTTTTCTCACCCTACTACCACTACTTCTTCCACCACCACATTATCGTCACCACTCCACTAGTTTCACCAATACCCACCACCATTATCCCCATCGTCGATCCACCACCACCACCCACCATCACAACCACCATTAGTGCTTAATTTACCTATCTTAGGACCCCTTTTCTCACCCTACTACCACTACTTCTTCCACCACCACATTATCGTCACCACTCCACCATCATTATCCCCACCACTGCCCACCATCATTATCCCCACCACTGCCCACCATCACAACCGCCATTAATGCTTACTGATATGGTTAATATCAAATAAATTTTTATTATTATGTATCAACAAAAATATATTCATTTGATTAATTAAAGAATCATTCATTATGAAATATCAATTGAACATTTATTATTAAATTTTAATTAAATGTGATCATTTATAGCGGTAGATTTATGTTCTTCAAGTATAAATTTGATCGTTCTTTGTTTAGCCTAACTTGTCCAAACTTTGTTTTGCACTCTGCAAATGTAATGAATTTTTTTTAATACTAAAAACCGTGATTTATTCGATCGGG
Source organism: Papaver somniferum (assembly GCF_003573695.1). Classification (NCBI taxonomy): domain Eukaryota; kingdom Viridiplantae; phylum Streptophyta; class Magnoliopsida; order Ranunculales; family Papaveraceae; genus Papaver; species Papaver somniferum. Next base: position 103,817,324 of record NC_039364.1, read on the forward strand.
TACTATAAATAGCTGGGATCCCATTTGGGTGATCCATCGGTCATGATCATATTGTATATGATTTAGTATCCTCCAACTACATATTTGTTTTTGTCCTTACCAGTTGTGCTAAAAACATCCAACTACATTTATCAAAATAGAATGTTGCCCATTTTGTAAAGACACAAAACTATTATTGTCAACTACTATTCACTAACATCCACTACCGTACGTAAAAACCAGCCACGCCCACTATTGTTTCCACCACCAGTAATGTTACCACCTCCACCACTCACAAACACCCGCCACTGTTTCCACAACCCACCGCTTCTTCCACCACCACCTTTATAAATTATTAATATAATTTTTAACCGGGGTCACTGTAATACGGTGGTAAAGTCATTGGGTGACGATACCAGTTACCTGAGTTCGAAACTTCCCATCACCAAATTCTTTATCGATCAATATATATATAGTTTTTAATAAACTTATTTATTAATAAAAATATGTATTTATTAGATTCATTAAATGAATATTTATCATGAAAAACTAATTAATCATTCATCATGAGCAATTAATAGGACACTAATTAATAAAGTTTTTATAATGGTTAGTTGAAAAAACCACGGTCGTAGATTTATCCCTCCTAGACAAATTTCGGCCGCTCTTTATCTAGCCTAACTTAGACAAGCTTTGTTTTGTGTTCTATATAAACAAAAACAATAAGTTAAATAATAGGTCTAAACCACGCTTGAAAAGTCTGACAGTAAACTGTCCACAGAAAACCAACAGTTTTGATGGTCGACATTCAAAAATTCGTATAAAAATCATTACACAATGAAATTCAGAAGTTTTGGTACCATTAGAAAGCTAAGAAATCACAGGACAGATGTGCACTTCTTCAGAAAACTCAGTTTTGATAGTCTGCAATCAAAATTTCGTGCAAAATTCATTATACAATGGAATTTAGCAAACTTGGTCTTGTTAGAAATCTGAGAGACTCCTCATTTGAAATAAAAATAATAACCAGAAGAAATCAAGTATAAATCTGATCTGGAAAGTCTCAAATAAACAGGACAGTGACCAAGTTCTTCAGAAATTACAGTTTTGGAAGTCTATAATCAAAATTTCACTGAGACTTCATTACTTATCGGAATTCATTTATTCATGGCTAGTTTTAAATATGAAAAGACACTCTTTCATATAAAAAATACAACCAAAAATAATAGTCAAACGAACTGGGTGATAATCTTACCCAAAAACAGGGCAGGGAACTGTTTCAGAAATTCTTGAATTGCTTTTAAATTGAGTTTCAAGAGAAAGTAAAGATCAATTCCAATAAATTAAGAATACACATGGATAATTTTGTAAGTCAAATACTCTAAACATCAAATTAGAAGAAATCCTTAAATTTTCATGAACCCTAGAATCAAAATCAATAAGAACAATCATGAATTCGTTTAAAACGTCACAAATCCATTTTATAGAGTTTCATAAGATTATGAAGAAGCTTCAAATTCCATTAAACATGAAATCAGAGATTCAAAATCATGAATTTCAAAATCAAAACAGTTTCAAAGAAGATTCCCCCTACCTTTTGTGTACCAAGAGCTTCCAAAGCAACCAAATCGAATTAAGGACCAAAAGATTGTAAATCAAGCTTCAAACAAGTTTTGTGATGAAATTTTCTTTTCTTTTTGCTGCAGGGAGGAAGAGAAATCAAATGGGAAAAATGAAATATAGTCAACTGATTTTGGTAGTTAAAGATTATCAAAATAATGAAATGACCAAAATGCTCCTCTTTACTCTTAAAATCGACACATCAACTCGTGAGTGTCACTTTGTCGCAATTTCTAGCATAAAAACTCTATTAGCATCAGTACACACGCTACGGGCAGGCTCACGCAAAGAGAAATATAGTTTTCTCAAACAAAACCCAGTGTTTCTCAACTAAAACACAAGGACAACTAGATTTCACGCACCACATTGCGTTACTTCTAGTCTTCCAATCCAAATGGATTGGGTTCGCACTCTAATATTTTATAAAAAAGAACACTAGTACTACATCACCAATAAATAATTCGTCGAATTGAGCAATACTTGCTCAATTGCTCGAATATTGATCAAATTATCAATATTCAACAATTTATCAGTAATTCGTCGAATTGGGAAATACTTGCTTAATTGCTCGAATATTGATCCAATTATCAATATCCAGTAATTTATCAGTAATTCATCGAATTGGGCAATACTAGCTCAATTTATCCAACTACCAATATCCAGTGATTTGTCAAATTGAGCAATACTTGCTCAGTTGCTTGAATATTATCCAACTATTAATATGCAGTAATTCATCGAATCGATGCTCAGTCGTCGAATTTACCATCTTTGCTAATACACGCAATGTCAACATCATTCAAAGAACTATACGTCTTAACAAACATGTTCGATCCATGAATCACTGAGCATTTGTCACTCATGCTCAATTAAACAAAACCTAGACTCATTGTCTAAACAGTCAACAACTGGCTAACTAAATACACGTCTATCATGCAGACTCCACGATTCCTGAGACATCAATCACGTCACATGGGAGGATATCATTTAGGGTTTTGGTCTGGCGGCCTATGGCACGTGGATTTATCCACGACGAGAAATGTGAGTAAGTCGTGCAACGGTTGAAGGAGTTATCAAATTATTGGGTGGACGATCAACCAAATCTCCACACGACACGGAATTGGTTTTACCACGATCTCCCACTTTCCCACTCTTTCACTCATGAAACCGTCACACTTACTGGGATCAATGTGTTTGCTATTCTGACAATATAAATAAGTCTCTGGATCCACGATTGAACAACAACAATTTTTTCGAGTAATCGCTCTCAGAAATTTTATCAGTCAACCAGAACTCAACATTCAGCAGTTCATCAATTTTGGAGAAACCTTCAACACATCCACAATCCTTGATCATCATTGATCCCACACAATTCTCAGCTTCCCTCCTACGGATCAACCTATCTCCCTCTTTGTGACTGAATTGACTCTGAATCGGCCATTGACTTGGTTTAGGCCGGAGTCCTACAGATTGATCTCTTGAATCTAAGCACTCCCTTTGCAGTGCATCTGTGTGAGGTTCAGCAGTTTTCTCGGTTGAGGAGTCTCGTCCGCATGCTCGACTCTTCACTTCCTTAAAATCTAGAAAATCGTTTTTCCCCATCTACATATTGGCGACCACAGTGGGAGATTAATCTCTCGTTTGTAATCTCTCATTTTCATAAAATGGTTGATCTTAGGTCAGGTTCAGTTACCAATCCTAACCTAAACAATGCTAGCACTAGCAACAGCCGTGGTACTCCAGAAACTACTCCTAATACCCCCCCTCTGCAAACCAACATCAGAAGTAATCATCTCTTCGGTCGGTCTCCTGAAGAAATCAGAGAAAATCCACCTACTATTGCTTATCTCATGAAGGTTTAGAAAGTTCTCGCCAAAAATCAGGCTGACATGGATACCACTCAGAAAGAGTTATGCAATTACCTCAAGACCCTTACTGACAAGATGGAGAAAACTCAAGAGAAGGGAAAAGATAAGGAAGCATCTCCAACTACTGATACTGAAATTGTTCCAGTCCATTTAGTTGACGATGAAGTCCGCAAAATTGCAGAACCTGCTGGTTTGATCACTCGTGAAGATCTGGAGCGCTTTGTGGAGGCTCGAGGGAACGGTCGTGTATCGTCTGTTCACCATCATCAACCTCCATACCCAGCTGCTACAAAGAGGATCCCTCTCCCGAAGGGTTACATTTCTCCAACATTCACATTGTACAACATAATATGAAACGCTCGGGAACATGTATCTCGATTCCTGGAAGCACTAAGAGAACATGAACACAACCATGTCGTTCGTCTGAAGGAATTCTCGAAATATCTGACAGGTCGAGTATACATATGGTACAACAATATTGCACCCGGGAGCATCACTGGCGTACTTTTTCAGACTACTTTCCACTAGTATGCCCAATTCTAATTAACAATTGGGAGCATCACTGGCGTACTTTTTGACGATAAAAGATCCCTCCAAGATTCACGATCGTTTATTAGAGGATTTATATTTCAAAAACTAGACCAATGAATTCTTTACATTTCTCTTCTATTAGGTCCCTTGGGCAACTCATTTCCTTCTATTCCAATAGTCTTGCGGGTACGAGTGGCGCTAACCCGATCCTCGTGGATATCTTTGTTTCTCCTTATTTATTCCCCTATGCAGGAAAGGATTAAAAATGGAGAAGATATTTGAGGCAGGAAAAACCAAAGCCTCATCGAAGGAGACACCGAGGGTTACCTCGGTCATGACCCGAAGCAAGCAGAAAGGAGACAAAGTTAAAATAACTACTCAGAGGAAGGATGCTGCGGAAATCACTTTACCTATGAACACTAACTCCATTGCAGCCGCGGCTCTCAAAGCAGCAGCCACGAAGACTGTTGCGGCCCTCCAGGCTACAGAAGCTAACAAGACTTTGGTTTCAAGCCAAATCCATCAACAAAAAGAAGGGGTAGCAGAATCTATGACACATCAGCCCGCAGATCCACCAATCTTCGGAATGCCGTCAACCAACGGTCAGAATCAAACCATACCAGTGGTTTTAGTACCACGGGTGGAAGCTCAACCGAGGGGACCAAACTTGGAGATACCAACGATTGAAGCTGATCCTCGGCCACCCTTAATACACACTGTAGACGAAGGGGGAACTATGGCCGTAGGGGTACCAGCCGGAACTCCCAATCAGGGATCAAACCAATCCCACCGACTGATGGTAGATCTCGAAGAATTGAAAAAGATCCAGCAGGTCTACGCAGATGTTGTAGCTCTTCTGGCCAGGGAGAACCAAGACTTGAAAGATAAGATTGCCCAAAGCACGAAGACTAGCCAACAACTGGACGAAGCAAATTCTAAAGCACCAGAGCCTAATCGAGACCGAAGAATCATCTTAGCAAATGACGCCGGGGGAAGCAGTGCGTCCGATCCGGAATATGCCACCGAAGAGTTAGACTATTATGACAACGAAGATCGAAGAAAGAAACGCTCAACAGAGCATGAGAACGTGGGATATTATCGCGCAATGGAGGAGCTGCGTGATGAGATGATGGCTGAGATCAAACAGTTAAAAGCCAGACAAGGTGGAGGAAGGCTTGAAGAGGTGATGAAAGAAGCTAACTCCACGCCCCTAACTCATCGCTGGCAAATACCCCCATTCCGTTAAAGTGCCCTGTCCCAACTTTTGAATGCTACGACGGATCCAGTGATCCCGCGGCACATATCTGGTATTATAACTGTGTCTTAGCCCGATGGAGTCAGAACGACGCCCTCCTATGTAGATATTTCCCATCAAGTCTGAAGGGATCGTCTTTGTCTTGGTTTGAAAACCTGCCACCTGATTTCATCAACTCCTACGATCAACTCGCAGAGAAATTTCTGAGGACATACATGTACAATAAAGTTGTCAACACTAGAATGGATAAACTTTTTTCTCTGGCAATTGGCTACAAGGAAAACACGAGGGAATACACCAACATGGCACAAGATCTGCCAAGCCATAGGGAGTGTGGACCCAGTAGTAAGTATCAACTGCTACAAGTGGGGATTAGACCGAATGAGTCCACTATTTGTTGAGATTCATGGAAGCGTTCCTAAGACAGAAGGAGATCTTCGAATAATTATTGAAAAGTACGCTCGTCTTGAAGAAATCCAGCGTGAGAACCCGAGGGCACACAGGCAGAGGTCTCACCGTACCAATTCCGCAGAACAAACCAGCGGGGTCAAAAGAAATAGCTCAGTAGAACGGCCTCACGAAGATAGGAAGGAACGACGAAAAGACGATCGAAAATTCGAAGATCAGGTTTACACGAAGCTCAATGCTAGCTACGCTCGGATCTTGCGAGAGATCAAAGGAAGGGAAAATTTGGAGTGGCCGTGGTCTAAGGGAAAACAACCCCCAAGAACCGAGAAGTCTAAAGATTACTGTGAGTATCACTGCTTCAATGGACACCAGACTGAGAAATGCAAAAACCTCAAAATAATGATCCAAAAATTAATTGATGCTGGCGAACTCAAACATTACATACGAAAGGAGGTCGCCGAGGATAGATCCAAACAGACCAAGCAAGTCCAACTTCCAGAGGGAAACCGCACAATCAACACCATCTCGTGTTCCGAAGTCGCGGGGCCCTCCCTTACAGCGCAGATAGGAAAGAGGCTACGGAAGCAGTTCGAAGACCACTGCGAATTATATAAGATTGATGGCGTAGAGGTGGACGAACACGAAGAGTGGATGGACGCACCAATTATCTTCGATACTGAAGATATCGAAGAAGATATGGAAAATCATAACGATCCCTTGGTCCTCACACTACCAGTGGCTGGATGTAACCTCAAAAATATCCTCATAGAAGGGGGAAGCTCAGTGAACGTTCTATTCTACGACGCATTCAAACGGATGAAGCTCCATGATGAACACTAATGACCTCTTATTACACTCTCATCTACGGATTCAATGGAGCACCCACAAAGCCATTGGGAGACATCGTGTTGCAGGTGAACGCCGGACCCATGAAAGTAGAAACACGATTCAGCGTGGTTGACGCCCCATCCCCCTATAACGCCATTATTGGACGAAAGTGGTTACATAAACTCAAGGGAGTGGCTGCAACTTACTACCAATATCTCAGATTCCCTACACCCGAGGGAGTGATGGAAATCAAGGGAGATCGGGTCTCTGCAAAAGAGTGCCAGACCACTCAGGATCGTATCAACAACGAGCAAGAAGAGCAGCGAAAAACCCGAAGGATTAAAAATAAAGAAGCTGCGAAAGAAAAGGCCATAGACCTGTTCCTCAAGGAAACCACAGGGAGGGGTTTGACAAAAATGATAATGTCCTAAACACAGAGACAGGTACTTCAGCAGCCAACGAAGGACAGAAACATACCAAATAGCAATCAAAGAACGTCCCAGTCCTCGGGGACCCGAAGCCGGTGTTCACACCAGTAGAGCCCGTAAAAGAAATCAACATAGGAACGGAAGAAAACCCGAAGATGATCAAAGTAGGGACCATAATGGACGAAAGAAGAGAAGATTCCTTAACCAAATTACTTAAAGAATACGCGGATGTATTCGCCTGGAAGCTAGGAGATATGCCGGGGATTGATCCGAAAATAATCCAACACGAGCTGCGCATCAAACCAGGCACGCCACCTTTCAGGCAGAAAATAAGAAAAGTTGCACCGGAGTATCATAAGGCAGTGGAAAAAGAACTTCGGAAACTACTAGAAGCAGGGTTCATCAAGGAAGTCAAATACCCTACATGGATCTCCAACATGGTCGTCGTTCCTAAGAAAAATGGAGGGGTTAGGATATGCATCGACTTTACTAACCTCAACAAGGCATGTCCAAAGGACAGCTATCCCCTGCCAAGCATAGATCAGCTGGTTGAAGCAGTGGAAGGATACGAAGAGCTGTCATTTATGGATGGATATTCTGGTTACAACCAAGTAGCCCTGGCAGAAGAAGATCAACTACACACACATTCTACACACACCCCACGCATGGCCTTTATTGCTACACTAGAATGCCCTTTGGACTTCGAAACGCAGGGGCAACGTACCAAAGAATGGTCGATGCTATCTTCAGGCCATGGATTGGTAGTACCTTAGAAGTCTACGTTGATGACATGCTCGTCAAAAGTAAGCTGCGCAAAGATCACCACCAGGACTGAGAGATATTTCGAAGCAATGAGGAAACATCACATGAAAGTAAATCCAGAAAAATGCACTTTCGGTGTCACCTCAGGGAAATTCCTCGGATATCTGGTAACAAAAAGGGGCATTGAGGTAGACCCAGCGAAGATTCAGGCCATAGTAGAAATGCCATCTCCGAAGAATTTAAAAGAAGTGCAGAAGCTCAATGGGTCCATAGCAGCCTTGGGCAGATTTATTGCCCGATCCTCGGACAAATGCAAACATTTTTTCAATATTCTCAAAAAAGGGAGTAAGTTTGAATGGACCGCAGAATGCGAAGAAGCCTTCCAAAAATCAAGGAACACCTGGCTTCAATTCCAATCCTGCAGAAGCCTGATCCTGATGGGGTTTTGGCATTGTACATAGCAGCGACAGAAGACGCAGTTAGCGCAGTGTTGGTCAAAACCAATACGAAGATAGAACAACCTATCTATTATGTCAGTAAGACCCTCAATTCTGCGGAAAGGAACTACACGAATATCAAAAAACTTATCCTGGCATTGGTGTGGGCTACTCAAAAGCTGAGAACCTATTTCCTAACTCACTTCATCCGCGTCCCATGCAAAGCACCACTGGAAGCAGTCCTCAAAAGCACGGGAAAAGTAGGCAGAATAGCCAAGTGGAACACCCACCTGGACCAATTCAACATCATTCATGAAATTCAACATTCCCAAAAATCCCAAGTTTTGGAGGATTTCTTAGCAGACCTCCCCCTGGACAATGACGAAGAGATTAGGGGAATACCAGAAGCCGACGAAGAAAGCAAGGATCCAGTTGATGTCCTCGAAACCGCGAGTCAAAGACAATGGGAAGTCTTCGTTGACGGTTCCAAAAATAATGAAGGGGCAGGAATATGCATTGTCATCACCACCCCAACTGGAGAAAGGATCGTACAGGCACTCAGTTTAGAATTCAAAGAGCATACTAACAACATCGTCGAATACGAGGCAGTCGTACATGCCCTCCGCTTAATAATAGAGATGGGGGTAACCGATGTAAGACTGAAAAGTGATTCGCAGCTTGTCATACGGCAAATAGGGGTTGAATACAATGTGTACGACGACACCCTCTCATCTTACATGGCCTTGGTCCAAACATTGGCATCACAAATTCCGAACATCAAGTTCCGACACTTATGCAGAAGGGATCTCAGGCACGCGGATATATCATCCATGCTGAAGGACAAGAGTATCGAAGCTATCAAAATCACAAGGGTATACGAACCCTCGATTGCAACACAATTTTCCTTTGCTACAAATCAAGATACAGTGGAAGAAAATATCGAAGATCAGGTGGGAGAAGACATCCGTGACGATTGTGACGAAGAAGATATCCTATCAAGAGCAAATCAAGACGAAGATTTCAGCAACGAAGATGATTGGAGAATGATGATCCATGCATTTCTCAAGGATGGAACCTTACCCGCGGATCACAAACAAAAGGAAAATACTCTCCAAAGTAGGAAGATATGACCTTCGGGATGGAATCCTGTACAAAAATCTTTCCTCGGACCGTTACTACGTTGCTTATCCAGGAAAGAGGGGCATCGAATTCTAAACGACATCCATTATGGTGACGCAGGAAATCATAGCGGCATGAGATCACTAGCCGACAAAGCAAAAATGCAAGGATATTACTGGCCCACAATGGTACAAGATGCCGCAAGAATGTCCCGACGATGTGAAGAATGTCAGCGTTTCGCCAAAAAGATACATGCACCAGCAACAACGTTGAATTCTGTGGATAGTCCGTGGCCATTCGCAAAATGGGGCATAGATATCGTGGGGCCTTTCATCGAAGGATCAGGGAAAAGACGATTTTTGATAGTAGCCACGGACTACTTCAGTAAATGGGTGGAAGCCAAAGCCTTAGCCAGGATCAGAGACGTGGACGTGTTTACTTTCATATTCCAAAACATTATTTGCAGGTTCGGCATACCAGCGGAAATCGTGTCCGATAATGGTAAACAATTACAGGGGAAAAACATAGACATGCTCTTCGACACTTTCAAAATAAGGAAAAACAAGTCCACCCCCATATACCCTCAAAGCAACGGACAAGCGGAAGCTACCAACAAGACCCTCGCCCTTATACTCAAAAAGCAATTAGACGAACACAAGGGGCGATGGTGTGAACAGCTACACAATGTATTATGGGCATACAGGACAACACGAAGATCTGCCACTGGGGAATCCCCGTTTCTCCTCACTTATGGAGCTGAAGCAGTCATCCCAACAGAGATCCTCATGCCAACCACAAAGACCGAAGCATGGGAGAAAAATCTCACACAACATGATGTTAGAGAGACTGGACGACCTGGAAGGAAGGAGGGAAGCAGCATTGCAGAAGATGGAAAATTATCAACGGAGACTAGCGAGGGAGTACAACAAAAAGGTAAAGCTTCGAAATTTTGTAGAGGGGCAGTATGTGCTAAGAACAATCCCGCAGTATCAACGAGAGAAGAAATGGGGAAAGTTAGCACCTACGTGGGGAGGACCTTTTATAATACACGACATTGCGGGAAACGGTTCCTACTATCTTCGCAATCTGAAAGGCGAGGTCCTCCGGCACCCTTGGAATGCTAAATGGCTCAAACCGTACTACCCATAGGAGCAGCGCAGCTTTGCATCTGCGTGGAGAATACCAGAAGAAGAAGGCAGCGTAACCGCTTTACATGTTTCTATCTCTGGACGAGGAGTAGCAGGCCTCAACCTATCAATCAAACAAGCTTTTTGGGAAATCTTCAAGTAAAAAAATTTATTAACAATATTGGGGAAAGTAGTTAATCTACAATCTCTCAGGGCTCCCCTATCAGTGTCTATGAGTGTAAGACCAGGGGGAAGGCACCCAGCAGAAAGAGATACCCAACCAATTTTAAGGCAGTGGGTCGACGGAATGGGTGCATAAATATTTTCAATTAAGCATTCCATATCCTAGAACGCTGCCTCGGCCCCCACCGTTTGGGAATCCTCTGGCCCAGGATTCGCCAGCGGGGGGTGACAGGTCTCAAGACGATCACGAAGGTATTTACCTTCGGTGTCGCACTCAAACACTCTCAACTTTTTACAAAACCAGTTATTTCTAGTTTAACACTTCACAATACTTTAAAATAAAAAGATGAATTGATAACGCAGGTACGCCAAAAGGATGATCCATTTCATAAAGAGTTGATTACAAGACTCGGCAAATAAGATAAAAGGAAACACATCAAAAATGATCCGAAATTATATAATCAACGAGGATCAACTTCTATGACTAATAAAAGAAATCTACTTGGACGATACAGCTCCATCAACGGGGTTGTCTCTGCGAGAGAGGGTACGCTACCACCTGAAGAGGGCCCAGAAGAACCAGGCAGAGGCGCGGGAAGGGGACGGCGCGGATAGTTCTTGACAAGACCATGTTCGACTTTAAGGCCAAGTTCAATCTTATCCAGGACTTTGTTCGTCTCTTCAGCCAACTGACATCGAGCCTTATAAGTGATAACAGCGGTCCGCTGATGGGCTTGAGACAGCAATACAGATAGGCGTTCCGCCTCTTTGGAGGCAATCTCCGCTGCTTCCTCACGAGACGCGGCCAACCCTTTGAAATAATTGGTTTGTCCTTCCTGCTGCACTAAGGCAGATTGAGTCTTTTTAAGCTCATCATTTGCTGCGTGAAGCTGTCCCTCGAGTGCTGAAAACAAAAAATACCAAGGGGTTAAAAACGAAGAAATAACAGAATCACACTCGATAAAACGAGGTTATACCTTCGACATTAGCCGAAGCCTCCTCATACTCATTGACAACTGCGTCCCGAGCCTCATCAAGAAAGTCATATTCGGTGGATAGTTTCTTATAATCCGTTTGAAGGTTCGTAAGAGCAAATTGACTGGCGTCTAAATCTACCTGCTTCATCGAATCCAAGTGACGAAGATGGTTGACTTCATCATTCACCTCCCCCATCCTTTTATGAAGTCGATACACATTCATCTCAAGATCTCTTTCAGACTCCACTTGGCGAGCAACATCCGCTCGAGACGCTGCTAGGGCTTTACTAAGTGCACCAACCTCGGCCCTAGCATTATCTCTTTCCTCGGAAAGACGCAGCATACTATCCCTAACCCCAGGGCCTAAGAAAGAACGAGCCTGTTGTAACTCTCCTTCTAAAAAGCGCACTCTAGCCTCTAAGTCTGAAGCATGTTCTCGAGCATCACGCAGGTTGTCACGCGTCCATAGCAGCGTACCATTAAACAAACAACGGTCATGATTGTACTTATTTTGCATATCAACCATCAGTGTTCGCTTTTCACGCCACTCAGCTGTTAAGGCGTTGTGCTCATCAGCACGAGCATTCCACTTTACGGCTTCACTCTTCAACTTACCCACCAACTCTGCAATACGGGATTTCTGTCGTTCCCTTTCTTTCCGAAGCCATATCAACTCGGGGACTCCACCCACTGAAGATAGGGTGGGGAGACTCAGACAGAACACCAAAATACAGATAGGGAATCACAAGGAGTGAAAAATCCGTAAAATACAAACCTGTGAAGGACGAGACACTTCTACGAGTCTGCTCCAATTCGTTGCGGACTATAGCAAGCTCTGAACGAAGACTCTCCTCAGCATTACCCAGCTGTTCTTTTTCCAGGCCCCTCAGTTCATTTATTTCCGCTTCAGCCGCAGACAGTTCCTCTTCCCTATGACGAAGCTTGGCCTCCAACTTTAAAGACTTTGCTTTAAAGAACTGGTATAGAACATGGTTACAATGTTCGCTCTCATCATCTACGTCACAAACAACAAACATTATTATACCAAAGGAATCAGATATCACGAAGAACACAATGCGCGGATATCATAAAAGAGTACAAGGATTTACCTCTAAACACGCTGCTGGGGAAAACCGTACTGGTACCCATCAGCTATGGCCATCATATCAGCAACAGATGAGGGAGGGTCAACCACTAAATTAGCTTCCGAAGCTCTAAGATCCTTCTCCCACATCTCAGCAACGCGGGCTTCAGAAGACAGTTGCATCATTCGACGAGTATAAGCGTCGGAATTCTTCTCACCAGTGACCACGGGGGCAGGGTTAGGGACGAACATCAGGTTTTCTTCTTTAGCCAAGCCAAAATGGCATCTTCACCTTCAGGCATTAGCGAGAAAGGAAAATCCTCGGAAGGAGACTCAACCGCAGACTTCCCCTTGGCGGTTATCTCCTCACCCGCGCAAGTCTCGACATTACCACCCTCAGCATGACCACCGCGTTCTCAGCTTGCCGATCAGTGGTACATTCTTTTCCAAGGTCCCCAAGCACATCCCAATCATCATGTGGGGAAAGCAATGAGAAGTCCTCGGCAAGACCCATGGCAGCAGTCACATCGAAGGATTCCCCCGCGGAATATATCCTACCGAAAGAGAATTCTGGGGAAATTACGGGCAAAGTACCCACACCAACAATGTCATCACCAACAGGGCAGATCCACTCCCACCAGTACCACCGACGAACATTACCCTCAGCCTCACCATTACCACCGCGGCAACTTCTTCGTCACCATCACCACCCGCGACAACTTCTTCTTCAAGATCACCACCCGCGGCAACTTCAGCCTCACCACCTCACCACCCGCGGCAACCTCTTCTTCATTACCACCTTCGTCATCAGGATAAGAAGTGTCGGTACGCTCTTCTCCGTTGGACATTTCTTCATCCTCACCATACCCTTGGTTTACGGGACTCGTAACCTCCTCATAACCCTCAACCTCACTGATAACCGCAGTAGAAGATTGCTTGGGTCCAAGTTTTTTCTTCTTCGACACCTACAAACCAGTATACATCCCACAAAGGCTCATGTTTTCCCTCACTTCAAAAATGAAAATTATTTCAAGCAAGGAAAAAGGGGAAAAAAGATAGAGAATATAAGAAGAAACTATACCTTGGCAGCAGCAGCACTCTTTGATGGATGGATAGCACCAGAACCCTCCTCCTCATCTCCATCAACGACATCAAGAGCATAAGGAAAATTCATGCCCGCGAAATTAGGACGCCAAGGACAGAAATCTCCATAACGAGCAGGAGGAGTTTCACGAGGCTTGCTATTTTTAGAAGGACGCCAACCACGTGGACCCGGAATCCATCCGTAAGCCCAAGGACCAACTACCTCAATAACAGTATCATGTCATTCATAATCATGGTCACGCTTAATCCTTTCACGAGCAGGAAAGAGTTTCTGTTTAGCAGATCCCTCAGTACCAGGAACATACTTGAGCTTGGCATCACTCACCTCACTCAAGAGAAGAATTTCACCACGGGGAGCAGCAATATTACGAAGACTAACACTCCACGGCTTATGGTTTCTGCTGTTGACATAATCCCCAAAAGAACTGTTAAAGTTCTGAGGAGTGTACCACTCTCTCTCAGCAGGATTTGGAACATAGCAGGTCATCATAGTCTCTCCCTTGCTCCGCAGATAACATTCCTTCAGTGAACGAAGATAATTCCCAGATAGTTGTGACACGGAACGATTATGAGTGTTCGTAGAAGAGCCTTCACGACTAGCCAACACGTCATAATAAAAGGATTCACCTGACTTATATAAGGGTAACATAAGACCCGCCTCGAAGGCTCCAACCGTAGTCAACAAATGAAACTCGTCAAACTGATAATTAGTAAGGAGCTCGTAGGTGATATCATCGTCAGGAGCATAGAAGCGAACATCAAAAGCTTGGAGTTCATGTTTTTCCTTGAACATCTCAAGATCAATATACTTGAAAGTGACCTTCTTCCTACCAACTGAAATGCTGCGTATCACGGGGACAGTTTCTTCTTCGTCTGCGGAATCAGAAGTAGGACCCAATTCCGAAGCTTTCCTTTTAGAAGGAAGATTTGTAGACGGATCAGCTCTCGATATAGTACCCTTGGAGTACTTCCCTTTGAAAGAAACCGCGGGAGGAGGCGGCAGAGATTTCTGCGGAGGCACTGAAGGAGGAGCCATTGAACGAAGGGGCGGAGCATCCACCACTTCATTACGAGGAGGAGGAGCCCGCGTACTCCTAGAGTCATCACGAGGAGGAGCCTGCGTAATCCTAGAATCTTCACGAGGACGAGAAGGGGTGCGGTTAACAGCATACCTAGACCCAGAAGGACCCTTCGGCATATCCCCTTTTTTTAGAAGGCATAATCTTCACACCGGAGGAAGACGAAACCCTATGACCCCGAGGATCCGATTGCGAAGACTTGTGAGGAATTTCCCCAAGTGGAGATCTGTCAGGATCTCTACGCGGAGGGGACCTTGGCGGACTAGATGGAGGAGTTTGGTAAGGAGCCCGCGGACGATCAGACATATCTACAAGGAAACACAAAAACAGTTTAGAGCAGAATACGAGGAGATCACTAAAGATCAAAAAACCCATAATTGATGGTTCATCCGGATAAACATGAAAAACCCTAAGAAACTAAAAAATACTCCATCCATGGATAATACTCATATACAGACTCACAGACACTGTAACAAAGAACAGGGGCAAGCATATATACTTCGACATGTATGATCTTCATCACAAAACCAAGAACACAGCAGCAGAAGACAAACGAATAGATACACAGATAAAACAATGGTGAACAACTGATGAAAAATCCCATACCTGTATAAAAGAGGACGACAAGCACCAACCGCAGTGGAAGAAAGGAGGATCGGAGATATCGACAGATACAGGGGCAGCAACAATCAAGAACGAAAGAAGCAGAAGAAAGAAACAGAAAATTGAATGCTATATTCCTCACAAGAACGGTGATAGTAAATGACTAAAGAACAAGAATAAGAGAACAAGAAGAGAATGAACACTGACAGGAAGAGGATAAAAGTTTTTTTTCACATTCTCTTTCCTATTTATGAAGCTAGAGAAGACAATAACTGCTCCTCGTACCAAGGAGCAGTTACGGGAGAAATTAATGCAAAGTGGGAAACGTGTAGGACTACCTTTCTTCTTCAAAATTGCAAAATACGCCCAAGTTAGAAGAAGAGGGGAAAATTGTATGTACACCTTTCATCATCCTCCACGTGTACAGAAAAATACACGTGGAAGGCATGCGAAGCGAGACATAAAAACATGATAGCAAGCATTTCATCAGAAGATGCCATCGGTCAGCAGATCTGACGGTCAGGGACAGAGGACCACAGAGGTATGATGACTCAGAGGAGCACCAGATAATACCCCTTGGGTATTAACGCACCCAATCTCGAGGAAGATCCTAGATCAACGGCCGAGAGGAAGTTTGGCTGACACAGATGTGACCAGACAAAGAGACACTTGTCTGACACGAGCAAACATCCATCTACCCGCATTAAATACCAAAGAGATATACACGTGTCGATCAGCTCGTGGAAGAAGCGA
Source organism: Papaver somniferum (assembly GCF_003573695.1). Taxonomy (NCBI): domain Eukaryota; kingdom Viridiplantae; phylum Streptophyta; class Magnoliopsida; order Ranunculales; family Papaveraceae; genus Papaver; species Papaver somniferum. The sequence continues at coordinate 103,833,466 of NC_039364.1, forward strand.
GGATAACCCTTCGTGTTCAAGCTCAGGCCGCGGCATATACCGAAGACCTCTGCGTAATAGGCACAAAGCACAAGAAGATAAGATTACAACGGCACTTCAGATATGGGACCCACGTTCCTTCCCTATAAATACCCCTCTCCACTAAGAGAGAAGGGGCAGACCATTTTGGAGAGCAATTAGAGGAGAATATAAGAGAGAGAAATAGGAAGAGTAAGTAACCCACCTACTTCCGCAGACCTATGTATATTCTAAAGTCATTCGACTATCTTTGTAACCATTCAGTACATAGTGAAACACCAAACCCCGTGGACGTAGGCCTTAGTGCCGAACCACGTAAATCTGTCTCATTTACATTTCAGCACCTTACATTCAGCGTTAAACTTCATATGCTTTATATTTATACTTGTCTCTTGATTTATTTCCTTATACGAACATTATTTATGATAATATTCGACTAGACAATGACAAGCCCGAAGGCTTTGAGTCGATGAATCAATATAATCATCCCGTCATGTATACGATGTACAATTCTAGAATTAGGACGTATGCGAGTATTGTTTGTGAACACTTGGATGGCCCCGTGTTTTATGTGTTCACAGTACCATCATTTAAGGTGGGTAATTCTCTCTAAAGGTAGTATAAATTTAGCCAGGTTAAGCGACAGTATGTACCATTAAAAAATTTGGGTAAATTGTCTGAAGTTCCGGTAGAATAGGTTTTTGCTTCCGGTATATAAGTAGTCCAACTTGATAGATAGATTTAAGAGGTGGTGAAACTGTGTTTGCAGTACGCTTGCCGTAATCAATAGTTTGTATCTACGTAAGGGTCTTAATTTCTCAAATGAAAAAGAAAAAATAATTAAAAGTAAAAGAGGATTATATCGCGTTATGCACTATTTCGTTGATTTTTCGTTGACAGCGAAAATCTCCGTAGTTCTTCACTAGTAATACTGAAAAGAGACATACATGAACCTCCCTCCCCGAACCTTATCCAATCCCCTGTTTACAAACGCCTCTTTGAATATGAAAGTGGGTGCGCTAGCTGTTCGGAGACATACATGAACCTTATCCTACACCTACCCATATAAAGGTCAATAAAAGGTAAGAACTTATCCTACTTGCTGGTGCAGTTTCGTTCAACTGGTTTTTAAGTCACCACCTCGTAATGCAAACACAATTTCAGCATCTCTTAATATAACCACAATCTCTAATAGCGGGTAAATGGTGTTTTTTAAGTCATTCAATGGCAGGATAAATTTCGGTCCTTGTAGTTGCCGCAATGTAAATACAATTTTATCTTAATGTGCAAGTGAATTAAATGATATGGTATTCTTAAGTGTTTCCTGAAAATATACGGTCGGTTGCTGGTAAAGTTTGTAGTACTAGAGAAGCACCTATCTATTTGTGAATTTTATTGAAAGATTGGTCAGTTGGTCTTCAGACGGTCGTATAAATAAATTGGATAAATAGAGAGAAAGTCGTATAAAATTAATCTGGTACGTGATGAAGAATTCCGTATAAAATAAATTGGGTACCAAACTTAAAATGTCGTAAAAAATAAATTGACAACTGTTTATGGGTGAAAATTATTTCTGCCGGTTTTGGTAATTTGGGGTGTGTGGATGAGAAATGAATCTAAACCCTAAACAAATGCACTGCACGGGAGTGCTTGTGATTCGAGAAATCAATCTGTACAACTCTGCTCTAAACCAAGAAATGGCCGTTCCAGACTTGCTTCGGTCACAAAGTGAAGGAAATGGGGTTGATCTTAGGGAGGGAAGCGAAGAAGGTGTTGAGATTGTGAAGGTGTTGGTTGTGTATGACTTGTATCAGAAAGCTGAACTGGCTTGCAGAATGTAAGCTATCAGTTCTGGTGTTTGGATACGGTTGTATCAACACTTGGTTTCTGTCTTATGTTGTCTTGAAATAGGGAGGAGAACCTATTTATACAAGTCATTGAGCCTTACCCACGTCTCTCATGGGAAGTGGAGAAAGTGGAGTGATGGAGTAGTAGAGTTGCGTGTGTTAGTGTCACACGATTAGTCTTGCCCACTTCTCCCATCATCACTAACCGTCCATGTCTTTCTGACACATTCTTGTGATGGAGCGTTGTGCGTTGCACGCTGTAAACTGCCAGACCAATATCCCAGTATGTATCCCCCAGTTTGTGACACGATTAATGTCTCGAGTGTGTGGATCGTGGGACCCACAAAAGGTAGCATGTGATGCTAGATTAAATAACTAAGTTATTTAGGAAGTCGATATTTGTGAAACATCGTGTGTATTCTATGCAGGTAATGCATCGAATATAATCAGCATGTGTGAAGCATCGTTGTTTAAAGGCTTAACGGAGTAAGTCACGATTAAGCGTCTTAAAATAAATGCATGTCTAGCCATCTTCGAGTGATCGTTTGGAGGCTGTACAGGTAAGTCCTGACTTGGCCGATCACTTTGTGCGGAAGAGTGGTGGACGGTGATTGTGGTGATACCTCACTGGTCACCTGATTCCTGTCTTAGGTTGTCCGTCCAAGCTAGTGAAGTTGGACAGACAAGATGGATTGCGACCCACATCTGCGACCGTTGGATTAGGGTTTAGGAGGTGCTCAAACACCAACCTTTAGCTTGGTCGAATCCAAGCGTGGGAGACATATTTGGCAGGGCCGATCGGGCATCTGTGCAGACGACATGCTGGCGTAGGCGCCTATACCTCACTGTCTCATGAAGGTGTAATCTATACCACTGAATTTTTCAGGAAAAGAGGAATGGCTGAGATTGATTTGCGACAGAAATCTCATGCTGAAAAGGCCGCGCGTCATACCTACTTCGGGCGCGTGTTTCGAGATGACCATGCCTGGTCGGTCTTGGCCGATCAGTCAGGCGTGCAGACGGCGGGATGGAGTACACGTCTATACCTTATTGTCCCATAGAAACGTGATCTAAGCCACTCAATTTGTCCGGCGAAGTTGAGTGGTCGAAATTGGTTTGCAATTGGGAAGTGTGACCACACCTAGTTTGGGGTGTGCGAATCAAGGCAACCAGTCATGGTATGCCTTGGCCGATCGGGTGTGGAGATAGATGGGCCCACAGTGATCGTGTTGATACTCACCGGACCTGCTTAGTCTATTCCTGGACCCTTCATTCGAGCAGGAGAAAATGGACGCTCGTGATCGATTTGCGACACAAACCCTAATTAGGGTTTTTTGCCGGTCGCGTGTTAGCTAGTTTGGCTAACCAAAAATACCTGTTATATACCTCATCTGGAGAGGCCATTGTGTGGGGCACTTATTAGGCCGGTGCTGAGTGCGGCGGTATATGTCCTACCATCTCAGGGTTAATCTAAGCCATCCAACCATGCTGGTGAAGTTGGATGGTCGTGATCAATTTTAGGTTTTTAGTGGAATTTTCTGCGACCCTCAATTCTCCACGCTGACCCAACTTCGGACAATCGTATATTGCAATCTGGTCAGGTTAGGTAATAGTCGGTCATGCAGGTAGGAAGAAGGTCCGCCGGTGTACAGGACAAGCTTTGTCTAACCGGTCATGGGATAATCTACGTCGTCCAACCATGCTGGTGAAGTTGGACGGTCGTGATGAATTTGAGACTGTCGTAGGAGGTCTTGTGCGCACAAACTTTTCCAAGCTTCTCCACACCAGTCTGGATATCCATTCTGGGCTGGCGTTTGGTGATTATTTTGTCAGGCGTGACTTTGCACCTTTGTGGCTGACTTGCGTGGTCGTGATTATTTCCAAGACTGTTGTAGACAGTCTAGATGCTCGATCGGGTTAGTATAACACTCCGAGAATTGCATCCTTTATGGGTATTTCGTATGTGCTTCATTATTAACGCTTGGAGATTCGTGTTGCTCTGCTGAGAGCAACACTCAGTCGTCATGCCGCACCAATAAGGAGAGTGGAGCAGTACAGGAAATAGAAGGCTGTTCATGCATTAATTGATAATGCTATAAGTTTACAGTGAGGAAGTATTCACCATTTTATTAGTGGATTTATCCTTTGCAAGATGTTAGCGCATAATGTGGGGATGTTGTGGCTGCTTCGTTCGTGGGAGTACGCCAGGTGTGACGACGACCTTGGTGGGACCGGTTTTCTCCTTCGGGTATTCGAGCCAAGAAGGGAATAGAACTTGTATGCTCCTCTTCCCATAAAAAACTATGTGTGTAACCCTGGACGGATGTGGACCCCACCATGTATATGCTTCGACCAAACATCACCATGTTGCACCTGTTTGATAGGCATGTGGGTCGGCCTGCTTCGCTCAACCGTGGGACTCATCATGCGCCTGGTTGATCGAACGTGGGCTTGTTGTGCCTGCTTCGGTTAAACATGGGTCCACTCTGTGCCTGTTTTGGTCGAATGTGGGACCCGATGTAAGCATGCTTTCTTCGAACATGGGCATATGTGCATGCTTCGATCAAACACGGGTCCACCGTGTACATGCTTCAAACGTTGGCCATGTTCTTCGACTGAAAACCGGCCCTGCTGTGTGCGCCTATTTCATTCGAATACCAGCCTTATGACCTTGATCAACACCGACTCCGTGGACTCGACCAACACCGGCCTTGTTTGCTGACGTGGCCCAATACCAGCCTTGTGACCTTGATCGGCCTTGACCAATACCGGCTTGACGTGACCCAATACAAGCCTACTTGCGTGACGTGATATCAGTCTTGCTTGTGCGACGGGATATTAGCTTTGCGTTCTCGACCAATACCAGCTTCGCGGACTTGAACAACACCGGCCTTGTTTGTTGACGTGTCCCAATACCAGCCTTGCTTGCTTTGCCCGTACGGTTTATGTGCTTGTTCGAGTGTCATCCTTGATACTTCGACCAAACACCGACTTAGCTAGTTTGACCAAACACCAGCCTTACTTCCTGCTCGAACGCGGGACCCACCGCGTGCTTGCTTTGCTCAAAAATGAACTTTGTGTGCTCAAATGTGAATGTGGGTCATGCAGAGAGCGTTAAAGCAGCTTCTGGAGTGAACGTGGAGGCGGCTCCTGGAGATAGCATTGAAGCAGGATTCTGAAGCGAACACGGGTCCCGAAGAGAGCGTTAAGGCGGCTCCTGAACAGACCATTGAAGCAGCTCCTGCTGGAGGGAGCGTTGAAGTGGCTTCCTCTTCAGTTTGATTTACATTTTCGAATTCCATGTTTCTTTATTGACCATCTATCTCGTGTTGAAGAAGTCCTTGACTGACGGTGAAGGAACTTCATGCTGAGCCTCAGTCCCTAAGCGTGGTTTACATGGTTTGTATGGTCGGTGGGTTTATCATAAAGATATTGTCATCTTGCCTCCGTAGATCTATTACTTCTTCATGGGAAAATAAAATATGCAGAAGTTCGGATTACCTATGTTCATAGTAGTTGTTGTTGTGGTGAAGCTCGGGCACTGGTATCAACAAACGACAAACGGTTCTTAGCTGCAGCTGCGATCAGAAGAGACTGGAAGGAAGGGGCGTGACAGCTACGGGCACGAACTTGGCGGTCTCTCGTTATTAGAGGGAGAAGCATGATGGAACCGATAACTTCTTGATGTTGCCTCTGGAATGAAAAAGAGGGAGACAGTCCCCTTCCCACGAGTATCCACTGAGCCTTCGACTTGATATATGTTGTCACACTGGTTTCATGAGGCCGTCTTTACTACGTTGTGTTTCATAGACATCCAGGAATATCACCTATCTTTGACAATACGCCTGTTCTCTTGAGTGTATACTCGTATTTGAACATCTTGGAATCATAATGATAGCGTGCTTGCATCCATGTTTGAGATGGACAACGCGCTAAGAAGTCCCCGGTCACACTCCTTTGGTAACACAACTACTTCTTCTATGGGAGACTGAAAGCGTCTCTTAATGTTTCTGTCGTCGATACAGATATGGAATATCTTGGACGTTGTTTCATCATTGTGGCAGTCGTGTATGCAGTACTGGAGTTGGAGTTGGCGTGCAGGATGTTGTATCTCGGTGGTTTTCCTCTTACTGCTTCAGCGAAACTGGTTCTTTCTAGCAAGGAAAATGTTGTTGTAAATGAGCGTTCAACAGCTCCAGAGGATGACCAAAAGAGAATATTGTCCAACATAGCACGATAGACATGCACCACTGTCTGATAGAGTGACTCGCCCGGATCTTGCTCGACATGATGCGTGGACATCGTTATCTCTTGAGGATGCTCCCTTGAGGTATCGGCTCCAATGGAAGATTGCCGCCATAGAGCGTTGATACGTTTCACCGGCATTCTTTAAACCAAATGGCAGTACAGTATAATAAAAATTCTCTAGAGGTGTAGGATCAGAATCTCGCAACAGTTATGGATCAGCGAAGTTAACAATGGTATTGCACAAAAGCGTCGCAGAACAATTTCAGAAACGACATCAGCAATGATCATGAGAAAGATGTGATAATCTCGCGAAGATTAGAAAGCTTGCGAAGTCAACATTTGTAAGGTTGCGAGAATGTCGCAAACCATATCCGAAAATAAAGTACAGATTAGCTGTCATCCACTAGGTATTTCCCTTATAAATAGTCATTCGAGTTGTAAAGGAGGGGGAGATCTTTTTTGAGTGAGAGACAAGTAAATAGGAGAGAGAAAGTTGAGAGCAGAGATCATTCTTGATTTCTTCATTTTCCTTGTAAGAATATTCAGAAATTAATCAATAAAATTAAGAGTGTAAACCTAAAAATGAGCTGATCAATGATAAAATCATACGAGGGGTGTATTGTAGGATTTCCTGCAACTACATAATGGCGCTAGAAACAGGGAGATTGAAGATCGAAAATTGAAGATTGTTGATTGAGAAAATTCAAATCAAGAAAGTGATTAAACAAATCAGTGAATCAGTTAGAGGAAAGGTGAATAGAATTAATGAAAATGGAAAAAATTTGGAGTGTAATATGATAACAAAAAGCTTGGTTAATGAATTCCATGAAAACATCAAAGGAAGAATACATAAACGAAATTTTGAAGGAAAGAAAATTATGGCGGTAGAAAAAATTTCACCTTTGAAAGATTGGGAAAAGAAAAGAATTGTGTTCATGGCAGAAGAAATACCAAAATAAAATTTGAATCATACATCTCCATTGGTCGTCACAGTGCCTATTACACGAAAAGATAAGGATACAACAATAAAATCTACAGGAGAATGGATGTTGAACATAACTTTGATTGATGCAGGAAGTTCAGTTGATATAATATTTTATCATGCATTTCGGGGAATGGGATTTAAAGATGAAGAAATGTCCAATTCAACATATTTTGTTCACGGCTTTGGAAAATCCACAACAAAACCTAAAGGAGAAATAGTGGTACGAATTCCACTTGGAGAAATCGAAACACATGTGACATTGTGCGTGGTGGATATGGAATCGCCATATAATATGTTATTAGGAAGATCATGGATACATGTGATAAAAGTTGTGGTATCAACGTTGCATCAATGTATTAAATTCCCCACTCCAAGTGGAATAGGTGAAATCAGGGGAGATGTTGATAATGCGAAATTATGTCATCAAATTGAAGAAAGACGTTATAAAGAACAAGCAAAAAGGAAACAATTTCGCAGAAAATTGGTAAAGGAAGCAAAGAAGGAAGAAGAATTTAGAGTATATATGATAAGGGAGAAAGAAGGCAAAGGAATACCGAGCGAAATTTCGAAAGAAGGAGAAGGATCCATAAAAGCAATTAAAGAACCCACACCAATGGGAGAACCTAAACCCAGTTACACTGCCGCAGAACCAACAAAAGAAATAAATGTTGGGACTGAAGAGGAGCCTCTAGTGTTGATAATTGGAACCAAAATGGATATAGAAGAAGAAGAAAGAACTGTCAATTTACTGCGAGAATATAAAGATATTTTCGCAGGAAACATGGATGAGATACCAGGAATAGATCCAACAATTGCTTGCCACAGACTGGAGATTAACAAAAATGTGAGACCATTTAAACAGAGAATAAGAAAAATCGCAACAACTTACCATTCCCAAATAGAAGAAGAATTACAGAAAATGCTGGAGGCAGGAATTATAAGAGAAGCTAAATACCCAGAATGGATAGCGAATATGGTCATTGTCCCAAAGAAAAACAAGGGAATCAGGATTTGCATAGATTTCACTGATTTGAACAAAGCTTCCCTAAAGATAGTTTTCCGTTACCCGATATTCCTCAAATGGTGGAATGCAGCAGGAAATGATAGGGTATCATCTTTAGATGGGTACAAAGGGTATAACCAAATTCCTCTCGCTGAAGAAGATCAAGAACATACTGCTTTCTTTGCTTAGAGGTTTATATTGTTATACGAAAATGCCGTTTGGTTTGCGAAATGTGGGGAGCAACATATCAAAGAATGGTAGAGAAGGTGTTCGCAAAATGGATACACAAAACATTAGAAGTATACGTGGATGACATGTTGGTAAAGAGTAAGGAAGCTAAGGACCATGTACAAGACTTGAGGGAGATTTTTGAACAAATGCGGCATATAACATTAAATTGAATCCCGAGAAGTGTACTATTGGAGTTGCATCGGGAAAAATTTTAGGTACATTGTATCAAAGGAAGGAATACAGGTTGATCCGGAAAAAGTGCAAGCAGTTCGTGACATGCCACACCAAACAATAAAAGATGTACAGAAGTTGAATGGGCTTCTAGCTTCGCTGGGAGATTCATTTCGCGATCATCAGACAAATGTAAATATTTTTTCGATATACTCAAGAAGGGTGCGAAATTTAAATGGAGTGATGAATGTGAAAAGGCTTTTCAAGGAATCAAAGAACATCTTATGAATACAACTATCTTACAAAAGGCAGAACCAGAGAAGAATTATTGATTTACCTTGCGACAACTCGCATGCATTAAGTGATGTATTATTGCGAAGAGACGCAGGAGTGGAGAAACCCATTTATACATTAGCAAAACTTTTAATACCGCTAGAGAAGAATTACTCAAAATTGAAAAGTTGATCTTAGCATTAGTTTATGCATCATTTAAGCTCCGCATATATTTCAAGCACACAAGATAAAGGTATTAACAAAAGTACCAATTGAATCAGTGATGAAGAATTCTAAAAGATCATGAAGGGTAGAGAGATGGAATGCACAAGTAGGCCATTTTGATATTAAATATGAATTTTTTATCTTCACCAAAATCACAAGTTGTTGCGGATTTCTTGGCAGAATTTCCTATAGAAGAAGATGAAGCAGTAGAAGAAATGATGGATGGATGTAGAGAGAGAACATGGAGATCCAAAAGATTTATTAACAGAACCAAATAGATGGGAAATACTGGTAGATGGATCATCAAATGGAGAAGGAAATGGAGTTGGAATTGTTAATTTCGCCAGAAGGAATAAAGATGGATTTTTCATTCAGTTGGAATTTGAATCCACTAATAATGAAACAGAATATGAAGCTGTGATACATGCATTAAAATTCGCAATAGAAATGAAACTAGAAAATGCCAGCTAGTTATTCCAAATAAAAGGAGAATATACTACAAATGAACCATCCCTGAAGAAATACAAGAAACTGGTTGAGGAATTGTCAGCGAAAATCCCAAAAATAAAATGGAGGCACATTTCAAGAAAGGATAATAGACTCGCAGACGCTTTTGCTTTCATCTCAAGTATGATGACATATCCAACTGCGAGATGCATAAAAATACAAACACTTCTGTCACCATCAGTCAATAAAGAAGAGGAAGATATGGATGTGATGGTCATAGATAATGAAAAAGAAGAACAAATAAATAATGTCGCAGACTGGAGCTTCACGCATATTTGGCGAAAGGAGAAACACCAAGAAATAGATTGGAAACACACAAGTTAAAAAGCCGAGCAACGAATTATGTATTAAGAGATGGGTTGTTATACCGAAAATCTTTTAGTGGACCATCACTCAGATGTTTGACACGAGAGGAAGGAGAAAAGGTGCTGAAAATGTTACATAGTGGAGACGCTGGCAATCATAGTGGAGGAAGATCTTTGGCACACAGAGCAAAAATGCAAGGTTACTACTGGCCATACATGCATGAAGATGCAAAAAAAATATCAAGACGTTGCGAAGATTGTCAGCGGCATGGAAAGAAGATACATGCACCAGGAGCACCATTGTCATCTTCAACCAGTGTGGCCCTTTGGAAAATGGGGCTTAGATATTGTGGGGCCATTTTTACCAGGAACTGGATAAAGAAGATACTTAATAGTCGCAACAGATTATTTCACAAAATGGACAGAAGTGAAGGCAGTACAACATATTCGCGACAAAGATATCCTTACATTCATATTCGAAAATATCATTTGCAGATTCGGAATTCCTGCACAGTTGTATCTGATAATGGGAAACAGTTTGAGGGGCAGAACATAGAAATGTTACTCAATGCATTCAAGATAAAATGTGGAAAGTCCACTCCTTTATATCCACAAGCTAATGGGCAAGTAGAAGCAACAAATAAAACAATTGCAGATATATTAAAGAAGAAATTAGAAGGGACATCACAGATCATGGTGTGAACAAGTACATAATGCAGTATGGGCTTATAATACAACTAGAAGAGAAGCTACTGGAATGTCACCTTTTTGTTTAACATATGGAGTTGAAGTGGTGTTACCAACAGAAGTTGTTATTTCGACAACAAAAAGAGAAGCTTGGGAGAAAAATCTTAGTGCGGGTTTAATTCTAAACAAACTTGATGAATTAGAAGAAAAAGGAGAAAAAGCTTTACAACATATGGAGAATTATCAGCGAAGATTGGCTCGAGAATATAATAAACGTGTCAAAATACGTGAATTTCAGCCAGGAGATTTAATCCTGCGAGAAACACCAATATATCAGCGAGAAAATGGTGGAAAATTAGCGAAAAAGTGGGATGGACCTTATATCATAAAGGAGATAGTTGGAACAGGAGCTTATAGATTAATGGACCCAGAAGGAAGAGATGTTGGTCATAGATTAGATAGACCGTGGAACAGATTGTACTTGAAAAGGTATTATCCGTAAGAAGATTTGAGAAGTTATGAATTCTGAAAGAATAATTGCAGCATTATTTATGACAAAACAAGATCATGATGTGCGAAATTTTCGCAGAGAACATGACATAAAAGAAAGGGGCGAACCTTTATGGCGCACACCCTAGTTCGCGAATAAAATTTCGCAAGAGGCAAATGTAAGACCTAAAGTACGTCATATTAGGGGGTACCTGTTACATGGATCAGGGAAAGGCTACACTGCCACCGGAACCTGAGTCATGGAGATTTGGGGTCAATAAAGCCCATCCGGGAGAGGCACCTTGGATTCTCAACTTAAGCATATGACTTAGGTTGGGCGACTAAGGTAATAACGACTCTCCCAAGGAGTGCATATCTGATCAAGGCGCCGAGGTACACGGTTGAGTCAAGAGAGCCGAGGGGGTTTGAAGCGTCCTTTCCATTCTTGACAAGTCTTGGATTATACTGCACTCGGCCCGAAGAAAACCCCACTTAGGTTGCAGTCTCGTAACCATAAGCCCTATAGGTAAAAGGGATAAGAGGCTGCGAAAACAACTGGTTTTTGTTAAGACTGGATGGGAGGAGCTAACCTTGTATGTATAAGTACGCCTCCTTGAATGGGAAACCAGGGGGAAGATAAGGGCGGCACCCTCCATTAGGGAGCTGATAAGTGTCTTAAGAAGCAAATGGCATGAGGCTTATTATTCGCAAGGATAAATAAGGCTTGTCATATTTGTACAACATTCCTGAAGAGGCAATAATACAAAAGAAAAAGATAAGTTGAGATCAATGGGTTTTCGCATGAAAGTGCGAAGATGTCCTGCGATTTTACCGCAAGACGACAATGTCATGGGGCTTTATTTTCGCAAGAATATTTAGGTCTGTAATATTGTCGCAACATTCCTGAAGAGGCTATAATACAAAAGAAAAAGTTAAGACAAGATCAATGGGTTTTTGTATGAAAGTGCAAGAACGTCCTGCGATTTTGTCGCAATGACAAGAGATGACATAATAAGACCTTTAATTAGGAAGGCAAAATAAGACCATATAATAAAACAAACTAATTATAAGCATTTATAACAGATTATTTTCCGCAAGAAAGATAATGAGAGGCAAGTATGGGAATCGATATACAAGAAGCATTATCTTTCTTATCAACAAAATATTAAAAGAAATAGTTGACTCCAAAGTCGACTGAAAAATGTAGCTCTCAAGAGTAATAAAAATAAGACAGCTCAAGAAAACAAAGCTAGAAAAGAAGCTCAAGCTTCAATATCAGTATCAGTAGCAGGAGATGACAGAAGTTCTTCTCCAACATTCTCGCAACCTTCTTCGGCTTTGATCTTCGTCATGACTAGCATTTTGATTATCGCCAACAATTACTTGATTAACATCTTGAATATTTCCAGCAACTACTTCTTCGGGAGAAATTTCTTTCTCATTCTGATTAACACCAGCAGATGCTTCTTTAGAAGGAACTTCTTCTTCATTTTCCAGGAAATTATCCTCTGCACCACTTTCATAATCGTAATCACTATCAGCAGGACGAGGAACTTCATCATCATATACTTCTAAAGGATCAATTGATGTAGAAGGAAGAGAGTTGGACAATAAAATGTCATTTACAAGGACTTCAGCCCGGAGATGAACTTGGCGAAGAAGTGATCTTTGATGATTCCTATCTTGAATATCCTTAAAATAAGCAAGATAATCAAGTCTTCTTTCTTCCCGGTCGCGAGAACCAGTAATAGTAGAGACAAGTAATGCATTCTCTTTGCGAATTTTAGCATATTTAGCCTCCAAATCAGAAATAGAAGAATGAAGATTCTTCTCAGACTCTACGAAAAATAGAATACGAAATTTTGTTAAGATAAGGAATTCAGAGAGATATGACAAAGGAAAGATAATTAAGGCAGTCAAACTATTATGACTACCTTCCTTTTGCGAAATAAGATGTTGAACCAAGGATAGACAACTATTCTCCCAATGATCCATTGCGTCATCAAATTTATCTCCAACTAGACCTTTAAGTCGAGACTGAAGATTTTTCTCTTTAAAAACAAGGAAGGCATTTTTTTTTCGCAAAAGAAGAATAAGATTCTTCTAATTTGGAATATTGATCTTTAAGCTGATTTGCTTTCACACTTAAAGCTATTATACCTTGAATGAGTGAATCTCTTTCACTGATAGATGATTCTGTTACTTCTTTAAGTTCATTTCTTAAAGAACGAAGAGATTTTTCTTGGTCAGCACATACTTTTTGGAGAATATTAAGTTGTTGCGAAGATATCGCCATCTTGTTTAAATAAACTCGCTTCTCTTGAGACAAGGTTTTATTCTCATCTGATAAAGTTTCCATCCCTAAATTAGTTTTGGTTAAAGAATAAGAAAGACGAGGTACTTCATTACTTAATAGATCTTGTTTTTCAACTAATTGGGTATTTTCATTGGTAAGGTTATTTATTTGATCAAGATAATATGAATAGAGATTATCTAATTGGTTATATTGATCCATTAAGACTTATTTATCAACACGGGCTTCTTCAACAGCAGATTCAAATTGATATCTCTCTATTACTCGTTTCTGATTTAGTGCTTAACATGTGAAAGAGGGATTTAAAGGATAATTAAGCAGGGGAAGGATAAAACTATCGAAAAGGCAAATTAAAGACATAGATGAGGAAATAATACCTCTTAACTCATCATTCTTCTTGCGAAGATTATCACGATCCAGCAAAACATTCTGAAGTTTCTGATTTTCAAGACGAAGAGCATTACATTCTTTTTCTAAAGTTGTCTGCGAAGCAGCTTTATCAGAACCCAAATGCTTGCTCAAAATTTTGCAAACATTATACTAGATGGGATTAGTGGAAGACTTCTTGCCATCATCTAGAATCTCAGATAAAACCTTGAAATCAATGTTTATCCCTTCCACGGTCTCTTTCGACAAAGGAGGAGACTTAGGAAGAGAATTGGTAGAGATAGAAGGTTGAGAAACATTCTCAATGGGAAGAGAAGAGGCTTCATTCGCAGAAGGAACCACAAGGGGAGTTTCAGTCATAGGAAGATCAACTGGAGAAATGAAATCAGAGGCAACATTCTCGCGAGTTGGAGATAAAGGTTTATCTTGCAAATATATCGCAAGAGATTTGGAAGAAATGAGTAGATGGAAGGGAACAGTAGTTGGAACAACCTTGAGGTGGCGAGATTTCTTGTGAGGTCTATGAAGATCTTTATCATCCTGCTAATTACAATCTAGATAAGAAACAGAGGCAACAATATTGTTATTAGAAAAAGACAGTGTTTCTTACTACCTTCTCATTCGCAGACTTCCTTTTATGAACGACAACTTTATGTTGTGATTTGGGATTGTTAGGATTCTGAACTGAAAATTTAGTGTTGGAGCTTCTTTTGTTGAAATAATAAGAGTATGGGAATCACATAAACAACATCACATAAGGAAATAAACAAGATCAATTTCAAATATATCAATTTCAGCAAAATTTATAAGGAAGAAAAAAGAAGACTAACCTTGATGAATCCATGAAAAATGATAGCAGGGAAATTATCTTGAAGAAGATCACGAACTATGAAGATCTAATTTGAAGATGAAGAAGAATTTAAAAAGATTGAAGAAGAAAGAAGAAAAGTTGCAACAATGGAGTTTGTAGAAGAACGATGAAGTTGCAGAGAGAATAAAAATAAAGAAGAAGAGGATGAAAAGAAATATATATAGAGGGAATTTTTCCTCGAGAAAATAAACATGGTTAATACGGAAAGATTTAAGCGGTTAAAAAGTAACGGTTACAAAAGACGTGTCGAGAAATAAATGGAAGAAATAATACGTGTGATAAATGTAGAATATGAGAAAATAAGCGGTTGCGGCATTTCTCACATCATTCTCTACTTTGCATAGAAGATATGAGAAGAGGCAAGATGTAGGATCAGAATCTCGCAACAGTTATGTCTCAGCGAAGTTAACAATGGTATTGCACAAAAGCGCCGCAGAACAATTTCAGAAACAACATCAGCAAGGATCATGAGAAAGATGTGATAATCTCGCGAAGATTAGAAAGCTTGCGAAGTCAACATTTATAAGGTTGCGAGAATGTCGCAAACCATATCCGAAAATAAAGGACAAATTAGCTGTCATCCACTAGGTATTTCCCTTATAAATAGTCATTCGAGTTGTAAAGGAGGGGGAGATATTTTTTGAGTGAGAGACGAGTAAATAGGAGAGAGAAAGTTGAGAGAAGAGATCATTCTTGATTTCTTCATTTTCCTTGTAAGAATATTTAGAAATTAATCAATAAAATTAAGAGTGTAAACCTAAAAATGAGTTGATCAATGATAAAATCATACGAGGGGTGTATTGTAGGATTTCCTGCAACTACAAGAGGAGTTCGAAAATCTATCTTACTTGCGTCATGCTCGTACATCCTTATCTGGTTGTAGCCGCTACATCCATCCATGGATGAGAACATGTCGTGTCCGCTGGTTGCCTACTAACATGTCGATGTTAGGTAGAGGAGGATCGGTTTTGGGGCAGCATCTATTCAAGTCTCTGAAATCCATGCAGCACCTGATCTGTCCATTTTCCTCGTGTCTGAACTGCAACTGTTTAACCGGCTTGGATCCAGGTATGACATGTAGATGATGGGTGACCCATTTTCATCTAAATCCGGCATTTCTTCATACCTCCAAGCGAATATGTCCTGGTACTCTTTGAGAAGTTCCACGAGCTTCATGCGTTCATCCGTACACAAGGTTGAGCTGATGGAGATAGGCCTAGGAGATTCCTCAACGATTTCAATCTCATCAGTTGTGGAGTTGGCGCCATCTTGCAGCTGTTGTGGAGCATCTAGCACTTGTTCTTGTGGTTCGTTGCTGTTGTAGCATTCCATTGGGTGGAGAGACTGGGTAATAGTCTCTCCTGCTAATTGATAATGGCAGTGTCGGTATACCATTTTCCCTTTATGGTCACGACTCGCCACAAAAGTTCGTTCCCTCTTGGTGTGAACATAGGTTTCGGCTTCACCGGATGAAGAAGAATGTTTCTTTAGCAAAGATGCGTCGTGGGGCTTAGCCCTCAATGATGCGAGTCGGTCCTCCTCCTGGATTGACGCCCATGTGGGGAGTGGGATGCAATGGTCCTTGTCTGATTCTTCATGTGGAGCTTCCCTCGGTTCGAACAGTTCCACCCCGCATATTGGTGTGTATGGAGACGATGATGCAGGAATACGACGACTTCTTCATTCAGCATAGTCTTCAGGCACTGGTGATATGTTGAAGGGACGATCCCGTATGTGCTAGTCTGGTTTCCTTCAAAGTCTGTCATTGTGGTAAGTGTCGTACGATCTTGCATGGGAGGACCTTGGATTCCTGAGAGTCTTGAGGGTAATCACATTCGAAGACTCTCCTATGTCAATGGGGGCTCTCTTGAACTCTGAATCCTTGATGCGTGCAGTAATATGTAGGGCCGGTTGTGACCTCCCTCTGTTGATTGCAGCAAACGTCTCTGCCCGCTGATTCTTCGAGAGGTGTAAGAGTTCGCATAAACCTTCCACTGAAGCCGCTTCCTGATCCACCGGTCTATGGTTCATAGTGAAACTATTGACTTGAGGAGGATCGCTGTAAGGATCAGTCCCCAGTGTAGGAGTCTCCATGACAGGACAGCTCATATCTGATGTCATCTTGATGAGGAGATTGAGTATGTCGTTTATCGCTTCTTTGATCAGGGTCCATGTAGGCGCCTCGCCGCTGAAGTACCTTCTCCGAGTGCGTGAATGCGTCCTTGTGGCTCCAGGGGATGTCGTGGCTCTTGTTGGAAATTGATCAGTTATGCTTTAAGAAAGTGAGTACCTCTTTCTAGTTGCAGCTATCCGTTTGAGTCAACAAGGACTTCCTGCCTCTACATCAAATCTGCGATGGTAATGGGAGAGGTCATCCTCTTGCTCCTCTAGCCTCCTCGTCCTGGTGAAAGGTGGCAGTTGCTCTGGTGACGGCTGGAGGCGTCACACTTGAAGATATGCCAGGGTTTGCGCTGCTCTAGCTCTGGTGATAGGAGGTGTCACGCCCAATGGAAATATACCTCCTTCTCCGCTGGTGCTGGTAGTAGAGGAATTAATCCCAAGACATACATGATGGTATTGACTGGTTTCACGGTGACGCCACTGATTGGGATATCAACAGGAGTGTTGTCAGCGCTAGTCCCGTCAGAATTGGTTGCTGATCCAGACTTAAGATCCACCATTTCGAAATTGATAAGATTGAATTGTATTTGAAAATTGATTTTGCAACCGTTAATCTCCCACTATGGTCGTCAATTGCTTATGGGTGAAAACTATTTCTGCCGGTTTTGGTAATTTTGGGGTGTGTGGATGAGATATGAATCTAAACCCTAAACAAATGCACTGTACGGGAGTGCTTGTGATTCGAGAAATCAATCTGTACAACTCTGGCCTAAACCAAGAAATGGTCGTTTCAGACTTGCTTCGGTCACAAAGTGAAGGAGATGTGGTTGATCTTAGGGAGGGAAGCGAAGAAGGTGTTGAGATTGTGAAGGTGTTGGCTGTGTATGACTTGTATCAGAAATCTGAATTGGCTTGCAGAATGTAAGCTATCAGTTCTGGTGTTTGGATACGGTTGTATCAACACTTGGTTTCTGTCTTGTGTTGTCTTGAAATAGGGAGGAGAACCTATTTATACAAGTCATTGAGCCTTACCCACGTCTCTTATGGGAAGTGCAGAAAGTGGAGTGATGGAGTAGTAGAGTTGCGTGTGTTAGTGTCACACGATTAGTCTTGACCACTTTTCCCATCATCATTAACCGTCCATGTGTTTCCGACACATTCTTGGGATGGCGCGTTGTGCGCTGCACGCTGTAAACCGCCATACCAATACCCCAGTATGTATCCCCCAGTTTGTGACATGATTAATGTCTCGAGTGTGTGGATCGTGGGACCCACAACAGGTAGCATGTGATGCTAGATTAAATAACTAAGTTATTTAGGAAGTCGATATTTTTGAAACATCGTGTGTATTCTATGCATGTAATGCGTCGAATATAATCAGCATGTGTGAAGCATCGTTGTTTTAAGGCTTAACGGAGTAAGTCACGATTAAGCGTCTTAAAATAGATGCATGTATATCCATCTTCGAGTGATCGTTTGGAGCCTGTACAGGTAAGTCATGACTTGGCCGATCACTTTGTGCGGAAGAGTGGTAGACGGTGGTTGTGGTGATGCCTCACTGGTCGCCTAATTCCTGTCTTAGGTTGTCCGTCCA
This sequence comes from Papaver somniferum, assembly GCF_003573695.1. NCBI lineage: Eukaryota > Viridiplantae > Streptophyta > Magnoliopsida > Ranunculales > Papaveraceae > Papaver > Papaver somniferum. The sequence continues at coordinate 103,851,742 of NC_039364.1, forward strand.
AGCTGGTGAAGTTGGACGGACAAGATGGATTGCGACCCACATCTGCGATCGTTGGATTAGGGTTTAGGAGGTTCTCAATCACCAACCTTTAGCTTGGTCGAATCCAAGCATGGGAGACATACTTGGCAGGGCCGATCGGGCATGTGTGTAGACGGCATGCTGGCGTAGGCGCCTATACCTCACTGTCTCATGAAGGTGCAATCTAGACCACTGAATTTGTCATGAAAAGAGGAATGGCTGAGATTGATTTGCGACAGAAATCTCATGCCGCAAAGGCCGCGCGTCATACCTACTTCGGGTGCATGTTTCGAGACGACCAAGCCTGGTCGGTCTTGGCCGATCAGTTAGGCGTGCATACGGCGGGCTGGTGTACATGTTTGTACCTTATTGTCCCATAGAAACGTGATCTAAGCCACTCAATTTTTCCGGCGAAGTTGAGTGGTCGAGATTGGTTTCCAATTGGGAAGTGTGACCATGCCTAGTTTGGGCGTGCGAATCGAGGAAACCAGTCATGGTATGCCTTGGCCGATCGGGTGTCGAGATAGATGGGCCCACAATGATCGTGTTGATACTCACCGAACCTGCTTAGTCTATTCCTGGACCCTTCATTCGAGCAGGAGAAAATGGACGCTCGTGATCGATTTGCGACACAAACCCTAATTAGGGTTTTTGGCCGGCCGCGTGTTAGCTAGTTTGTCTAACCGAAAGTACGTGTTATATACCTCATCTGGAAAGGCCGATTGTGTGGGGCACTTATTAGGTCGATGTTGAATGCGGTGGTATGTGTCCGACCATCTCAGGGTTAATCTAAGCCATCCAACCATGCTGGTGAAGTTGGATAGTCGTGATCAATTTTAGGTTTTTAGTGGACTTTTCTGCGACCCTCAATTCTCCACGCTGACCCAACTTCGGACAATCGTATATTGCAATCTGGTCAGGTTAGGGAAGAGTCGGTCATGCAGGTAGGAAGAAGGTCCGCCGGTGTACATGACAAGCTTTGCCTAACCGGTCATGGGATAATCTACGCCGTCCAACCATGCTGGTGAAGTTAGACAGTCGTGATGAATTTGAGACTGTCGTAGGCGGTCTTGTGCGCACAAACTTTTCCAAGCTGCTCCACACCAGTCTGGATATCCATTCTGGGCTGGCGTTTGGTGATTATTTTGCCAGGCGTGACTTTGCACCTTTGTGGCCGACTTGCGGTCGTGATTATTTCCAAGACTGTCGTAGACAGTCCAGATGCTCGATCGGGTTAGTATAACACTCCGAGAATTGCAGCCTATACAGGTATTTCGTATGTGCTTCATTATTAACGCTTGGAGATTCGTGTTGCTCTGTTGAGAGCAACACTCAGTCGTCTTGCCGCACCAATAATGAGAGTGGAGCAGTACAGGAAATACAAGGTTGGTCATGCATTAATTGATAATGCTATAAGTTTACAGTGAGGAAGTATTCACCATTATTAGTGGCTTTATCCTTTGCAGGATGTTAGCGCATAGTTTGGACTTTCACAATTTTAGCCTTAAAATGAAAATTCACCATCAACACCAGATAAATTAGCGAAGTGAAGAAGTATTCATCACTTATCAGTGGCTTTATTCTTTACAGGATATCAGTGCATAAATTTGGTTTTACAATTTTAGCCCTGAAGTAAAATCCACCATCAACAACAACAAAGTAACAGGGTCGCATAAAGTAATTAGTTATGATCTTCTGATGATAATACAAGTTACAATTGATACCTGATTCAGACGGTCGTATAACTAAAAAAGGAATATTCAGATGGCCGTATAAATTGGTTAGGAACATAATATAGTATAATATTGGTGGTCGATCATAGCCTAAATTAAGCCCTCTTGTTCATTCTTTTTTAGGCCAAAAAAACTAACCCCATTTCCAGTTAGTGACATGTTTTGCTAATAATGTGTTCGAACCCCATAGCCAGCATTTTTTGACCGAGTAAAAAAAAAAAGACATGTTTTGCTGATAACATTGAAAGGAAAATCTGGCCAAATTAATAGAATTCCAACAAAAACAAAAACGCAGAAAATTTTTATTTTACATCATTAATTTCATTTATAAGAGTCGTTTATTTTCTGAGTAAGCATCTACTTAAAGACAACTAACGATACAACAACAGTTGGAAGAAACTTTAATTCAAACTACATATTGCAAACTAAAATTGAAGATTTCACAGCATGAACGATTACTTAAAGTTTGAAACTTACTTTCTCGTTGACCAACACGTGCAAAAATTTGGACCTGACGACGTTTGTCGCCATTATCCGGTAAGAATCCAGCATGAGAGAAGAAATTAGTTTGAATGTCAAATAAATTGCATCTACCACATTAAGACTTTAGCAAGCACAGATAACAGTGATCTTACCAATCCATCCAGCAAGAAATACAGGTGATGATAGGTACATAATCTGACCCGTTCCAGTTCCAACTTTTTTAACGATTCCGCATATTGATCCTACCTGTAAACATAAACAACCAAACACTTACCGTGATCCAGCTTAGTCATTTCTAGCTTCGACTCTAATCCATAGGGTGTTTGGTTCTCTGCCGTATTATTGCCCCTGTTTATTAGATAGTATGTTCAAACATAATTACCAATGAATTAGAAGTCAGCTAATAAAATAAGAGTACGAAACTTTAATATACCTCAATCCGAACAAAATTTGTTTAGCAAGAACACCCTCAGTGTTTTAACCATTTAGGCCTCCATATGGTGCAAGAACTGAGTTGTTTTTAGTATCGAGAAACCAGCCTCGTCGGGCATAGTGTATGCGGCGAAGTTCAGTCTAACACGGTAGTATAAATTAAAGGGGGTACCTTATTCTTCAAGTACTAGAGTTTTTGATGGGTTACTCTGTTGGAGGGTCGTATAAATTTTACTAGGTATGCCAGCATTCCGTACCCAAAAATTTTGATGGGTAAATCTGCTGGAGGGTCGTATAAATTTAACTACGTATGGCTCCCAGTCTGTACTATTAAAAATATTGGGTGCATTGTTTTAGTTTCTAATGGAAAAGTATATCGGCAAGTCGGGTATCCGTGTACTCCAACTTGCCGCTGGATCACATGAGCTATTATAGGTACTGTTTTTATTATGAACTTCTATTGTAATAGTAGTGTTGTAGTAATAGGAAGAAAAAAAAATCTTAAATCGTGTACAGTTAATGCCCACTTTTAACAACACCATTCTATCTGGATAAGCAAATATACCAATCATTTACTTGAATGGAAATGTTACAGGCTTGGTTCAATCATTTACCAACGTCTAAGAAACAATCAATTCACAAAGTATAAAGAGTATCAATGGGTTAGCATCAAATGGTAAACCGTAATAGGATACACTCAATAAAATAGAAAATTTCAAAGACTGGATTTGTCCAGAGATAAAAAACACCAAATAGAAAGTGATAAACACTTTGGTGCTAAACCATCACTCGAAAATTGAGTTCACAAAGGCGGGGTCTAAGATCAGTGAAAACGTGACATTTTATAACGACAACACCTGGAGTTTGCACGACCGTCCCAAGAATACCATCTGCGCAGGCGCTTAGAATGACGCGGAGGGGGAGAAGATGCACCACTGAAATACAATATATTTATCTACTTACAGGCCATAACTGCATTAAATATTACGTTTAACTCAGATTTAAACAGAGGATGGCTGATGGGTATGGCATGGCCCTGATACATCCACCAAAAAAAGAGGTACATTCATACAAGAAAGGCCAGTGTTAGGTAACTAGGCGCGACAAATTATACAACAAAAGGTAAACTAAACTATATGGTGCTAACTACATGCAACCGCAAAAACTACATGTGGGTAGGACGAGGGACAGGAGGTGTGTCACATGACCTTTTGTTATGACCCATCTCGTGACATATACTGCACCTAACTGTAAATCTCACAACACTTTGAGACTCGATCCTCTTCCTCTTCTTCCTCTTCCTTCGACCACCATTGCGCTTCCAAACGGGTGGAATAATGTATTCAGAAGTTGGATCATACGGCCATCTGGAGTAACCTTCACATGGAGCAAGAGTAACAGCGTAGGTGCGCCGATAATTGTCCATGGAATACCAGTCATGGCAGTAATCTGCCAGATCCAGCCCCATACGCATTATAGAAGAGCATGCATGTATACATGGAATACGAACACTTTGGAACTTGTAAACAGTTGCAAGTCCGCAATGTAGGATCCACAGAATACAATTCTCCCAGGTGGTCGACAGAAAACTTGTTGTTGCCGTAACTAGTGGGAATGCATTGTTTGGTCTTGTTAACAACTTTGACCCATTTCTTCGATGCATATCGGGTGATACACTTAGTACGCGTGAAACTCCTGTCATGACGCTTAGCAAAGTAAAGAGCTGCCTTGACGCGGGTAGCCTGTACAAGTGCGGCAACAGGATAAGACCGTGCAACTCGAAGTTGAGAATTGGTCGACTCGCACATATTTATTGTGAATATACCCCACCGTTTCAGGGGAAACATAAAGGCTTGAGTCCATAGTGCCTTGTCATACTTAAGCAACCATTCTGCACACCTTGGCGAGGCTTTACGGATCTCACCCATATGGTATTCAAAATTTCGGGGAAGAGCTGTAGTAGCGGCTATCCACATGAATTCACGTACCGCCGCATCGTTGAAAGTCGTATAGAAGTTCTCCAAGAAATGACGCACACAGTTAACATGCTTAACCTGGGGCATCACGACATCCATGGCTGCAACTAGCCCCCCACCCTTGTCTGATATAACAACCAATTCATTAATCCTCTTGTATCCATCACTTACATGTAACCATAGTAGACTCAAAAACCAAATACAACAATCCTTTTTCTCATACTCAACTATGGCATATGCAATTGGAACAACACCATTATCTCCATCCTGTGCGTATGCGTCAAGTAGGATGCCGGGATAATCACCCCTGAGATGAGTACCATCAACTGCAATAACATGACGAAGATTTTCCCGGAACGTTTTAATGGCAGGACCAAATGCCCAGAAAAAAGCGGCAAACATACCATTCTGATTACGCGCAAGATTAGCCACTGTTCCATCATTAAGTTTTTCCATTCTTCAACGAGTTTAGGCAGAATGCTGAATGACTCCTTGAATGATCCATGGACAAGCTCCAGTGCATGAATCCTTGCACGTCCGGATTTCTGCTCAGATATATCTATATGATGCACTTTTTTCATGAAAGTCTGCACAAACGTTGCTGTTATATCCTTGTTGACAAGCACAAATGGGCATAATAATGACGCAATCCATTTAGCAGATGCATGCTTGTGCCCAGTTCCACCGTGACGACGATGAACACCATAACTGTGCTCCTGCTCATACCTGATGATCTGGAAAGTGTCAAAATTTCCTACCTTAGTTGCATGAATGAACCAGTTGCCATCGGTAGCCGAATTTTCGCACTCTGCGGTAAATCTGTCAGGAGCAGTCTTCAAAGATTTATACTCCCTCAAACCCTTAACATGAACTCCAGCAAGGGTATCAAACAACTTTTGTCGGTTTGGAAACGTCATACCGATATGTAGGTCAGAAAAACTAGATGGAGTAACACCCTTACCTGTCCCATATATCTGGGAAGGATCCAAGCTCACAAGATGGTCATCATTATTAGAAAAAACGGCTTTGTTATACCAAATTTGCATGGACTATGTTTTGATCTCCAGAGCTATTGCCCACTACTTGTTTTTTCATTTGAATAGATAAAACAATAGTTCCACATAGACTAAAATGTAAAGAGTTTTAGACTTAAATACCATAGAATTGGCTAAAAGGGCATGGCCCTTGGGTCATTAGACTTTTGTGTGAGGGGGAAGGCCTAGACTAGGGCAAGGTTGCCTTTCCCGTACGCAGGGTGCTTCGCACAGAAGCACGTCGCCGTCCGTTCGGTCGGGTGTCGGTTCATTAGATCCTATCTTTTTGCTAAAACTTTTGGTACGTGTTTTACACACATGTAGAAGAATCTTCTTCTTTGTCTGCACATGTTTTGTCCTGGCTTTCTTGTCTGTACATATTTGTTTTGGCTTTCTTGTTCGTACGTGTTTGGCTTGGCTTCTTAACAACACACTGCTCTAAGCCTGACAAAGGCAACACTGTTTTCAACCAACCATTACCAGTATTTCTGTCATACGCATGAAGGCAACACTGTTTTCAACCAAACATTACCAGTATTTCTGTCATACGCATGGTTTTGTTGCATGCATTTTTCCTCTCGTTTGTAACGTCTTAAACACTATATAAGGGAGGAGTTTTGAGCTCATTGAACATACAACAGATAAACATCTCTTCTTCTGCTCTCCCTCTGATTTCAGAAAATAAGTTTTTATTTCTAGTTTCTTTGTTTTTAGCTTTTGCTAACACTGCCAAGTTCTAAGGGTACTCTCTTTGTATGCTACATTGAGGGGTACTATCAGTAGTTGTATCCTGGAGGTGACTCGCCAACTGCTATAGCATCTCAGCGGAGTAGCAGGCGATATTGGCTTTAGGACAGCGTATCGTATACGTGCCTCTACATTTTATGTGCATCTCCAGCAACATCGGTTTGAGCTAAGTATCTTCTTCTCAGTTACATTATTAGTTCTATGTCGAACAATCATCTGGGTCAATTGTGTAATCATCAGCTTCATTACTTTCGTCAACATGAATCTTTCCATGGCGTCTTAAAGAATTACTACGCTTGCGTTTAACACCCACAATAGAGACACTCGGAATAACAGCTAAGCTATCACTGCTGTCATTGTTGGTCGAGGGAATAAGGTTTTTAGGGAGATTAGAATTCCCATGACAATCACCAATTCACTGGATTCTGTGGTTGGCAACATGTCTGGGTTACTCGTGACTATCGACACCAATCCACTGGAATCGGTGGTTGACAACCTTGTAGAGTTACTCAAAACTCTGGTCACCATTTCACCGGTATGCACGGTTGGCAACAATGTTGAGTCACTTGACAAAGTTGACAGCAATGGGGGGTCACCTGACAATGTCACTGGCAACAAAGACGTGTCATCTAAGACAACACTAGTACCACTTGTACCCATGACCAAACCAGGATCTGTGGGAACGATTCTCGTCTTGTACTCCAATACATCGTCGTCACTCTGAATTTCATTTCCATCAATGCAATCTTCCCATTCGGTTGGACTATTACCAAAACAGAAAGGGAAAACTCCAATTAGTTGATATAACAACTATGACCACACAGGTTTTGAGTATAAAAAATGTAAATCACCTGATATATCCATCTGCATCTGCATTCACAACGCGGATCACTGGCATTTCGTCCATAGGAAACTCATACCCAAATGCCGAAAAGGACCAATCAGTTCCATTGCGTACATCTGGCTTAATGACACACCTGACAGTAACTGTGATTTGTCAATTTCACAGTAACACACCAAATATACTACAAGTTTTATATGATAACGCTTGCAGTCTATTTACCTAGAGGTACCACCCATTTTTGACCCTTTAGACACACCAAACTGAGATATGATATCTAGCCTGGAAACAGGGAGAGGGTCTTCTGCACATGAGCTAGCACCCCTGACTTCAGACCCGCGAGCCCCTAATGACCTAAGAACAACACATAAGGTGAGCCTATATCAAGCCACCTTGTGTTAGAGAAGTTAATTTGAAATATGAGAGGCCATGCACGATACCTGCTAGTCTGGTCCGGATTTTCAGTTAACAACCATCCGTGATTTAGATGCGGCGGCGGGATCACAGGTGATAGAGGTCGAGGGCAGTAAACATCGTTTGTACATAGTAGCTGGGCGATTTAGATGTGCCACATTAACTGGTGAACTGCTAAAAATTTTCATACATAAATGTAAGCAAAATAATATATAACATGGCTAAGAACTACAATACAGGGAATTCTCCTTACCTGGATATTCTCCCTACAGGGATGATTGGGTTCTAGGAATTCTGGTTGTGAGTAAAAGGTCCATTTGAATCTTTAAATGAGCATCGGCTCCCATTTGTGTTACGTTACCATCAGATGTAGGTGGACCTTCATCTCCAATAATCTTTTCTGTGCAGAAGCGAAACACACTGTTTAATCCATTTGGATCATTCACCACAAGGTCAGCAAGGGTCGAAGAATAGGATATATCAACGAAAACAGACCCCTGGGGTCACGTAAACCCTGGAGTATACTTTGTAACGCTTCCGAGGGTCGAGGTTGAAAGAAACGTGCACAACTTTAATAAAGTCCGCCAATGATCCACCAATCATGGTTCTAGCCTTTTCAGTCTCTGGAGCAACTTCAATTATGGTATCAGCATCAACAAGGATCTCTGGAGCGTAACAAGTCGTGATCTCAGCATCTACAACGGTCTTATGAGCAACATCCCGCTTCGTCAACTGTCTGTTCTCTACATCCTAAGTCTGGAAGTGTTACTCGATGGGTCATACTTCTCCAAGAAATAATGATTAATATCAATATGTGTAGACGTGATAACATGTTCACATGAAAGTTTTCCCAAAGCTTGCACGACTGTCGGGCACAATCCAAAGTCTTCTACAAGATGTTCTCATCACCTTTACAAATGAGATACAACACACTTCAGGCCATGGATTTACAACAACGTACCAATAGGTGAGGAATAGGATAATGTTTCCTCAACTAAATATGTTCGTCTATGTCTCTTCTACAATATACCAAAAGGGCCCGTCAATCGGACATACGAGCTGAAAGATATGGCTTTTACCGTCAAGTCTACGAAATCTAAAAAATTTATACGGGATTACAAGTTACAAAACTGCGCGCTTCGTTTGCTGATCTCTACAACTCCAAATGGAGTTATTCTTTTCTCATGTGATAAATTAGTCTCTTAGCTTCAAAAGTTGGGGTCAAGCATCGAATTTCGACATCGTATGAGGTTCCTACGACTTCCAGAGCATACAATATGCAATCAGCAATTCTTGGACGGGATTCATAACTTCCACAGTCGATCGGTGTCCACCAGGTCTTTCCACCAAGTCCTTCATCAAGGTACTTCCAACTTCGACCACTTAGGTATTTGCATCAATTTTTCTACCCGGGTTATCTATCTAGGTCTTGCCGGAAGAAGGGAAAACGAAAGGGAGATATTTAACAAAATACTGGGGACTGACGGTCCACTGATCATGACGATCAACTTTACCGTCCAAGACTCGTGGCGCCGGGCTCTCCGGTGCTAATTATTCATCATAAAAAAGGAATGCTACCACCGGGACATGCAATCATGGTCATTACATCATCCTCTCTTGACAGCAACCTCAGTCATGGCCTGTGACTAGGGTTTCAAAAGTGATGTTTCTACGACCGACAGATACAAGATGGCGCTGCAAGCACCATGCTCATGTATCAATCAAGGGGTCTTGATCTCAAATGAATCAATGACATTAAAATTCTTCACCAACCGTTGAAGACACAAGCGAATGGTCCAAAGACACGACAAGAGTGTTTTACAACAAGTTCGTCTGAGATGATTTTATATTGTCCCGCTGTTTGGGGGTGAAAACGGTTTCTGCTGATTTTGGTAATTTCGGGTGTGTGGGTGAGAAACGAATTTAAACCCCAAACAATGTACTGCAAGGGAGTACTTTAGATTCGAGAGATCAATCTGTATAAATCCGGCCTAAACCAAGAAACGGCCGTTCCAGACTTGCTTCGGTCACAAAGTGAAGGAGAAGGGTTGGTTTTGGGGAGGGAAGCGAAGAAAGTGTTGAGACCAGAATAGTTGGTTCTGGAAGAGTAGTTGTTTTCTACGACTTGTATCAAAAAGTGGGAAGCTAACAGATGGAAAGCTAGCAAATGTTTTCTGAGTGTTGTATGCTCCTGACCTGAACTTATTGTTCGGTGAAAATAGGTAATGCCTATTTATACAAGTCGAAGTGAAACGTACTCTGGTCTCATTAAGAAATGGAAAAAAGGTGAGTAAATGGGAGGAGGTGGTAACCGGTAACGCCTGGAATTGATGTTTCATAAAAGAAAGCATTTCACCATTACTCCATGTATTTACTAACCGCATCATCCTTATGATACTTTGTTATAACGGGCGTAGTGTACGCCGCATGCTGTAAACCGCCAAACCAATACCCAATGAGCATCCCCCAGTTTGTGACATGCGTTGATGTCTCGAGTGTTTTCATGGAAAACATGTAGCATGTTGTTGTCGTATGGCAACTCGATCTTGGGAGACTTTCCGGCTCGGTGACCTTCGACGGTCGAGATTTTGCATCTTAAGAGGAAAGGTAACCGTTGACTATTCCAACCCTTAGTTTGGTAGCCAGTGGCATGAAAGCATGCTCGGTATGGCTTTAATATGGCCTGGTTTAGGCGCGGCCAAAAGTTAGGGTTTTGGTTTTGTTTAGGCGCGACCAAACTAGGGCCAAAAGTTGTCATGCGTTAGCTGGTAACCTTGGACGGATAAGATCTGCATCTTAGATGAAAAGGTGGCCGCTGATCGTTGCAGGCCTTCGTTTTGGCATCCGCATAGGGAAGGCCGGTATGGCGTGGCGCGGCAAGGTGGTTGGCATGCCATTGACACATGTGGCATAGCATGCCTTGGCGCGGTTTGGCGTGGCCAAAACTAGGGTTTTGGTACAAAGGTTACCATGCGTTGTCTGGCGACCTTGGACGGCTAGGATTTGCATCTAGGATTGAAGGGTGGTCGTTGATCATCGCACGCCTTCATTTTGGTAGCCGCATAGGGAAGGCTGGCATGGTATGGCGCGACAAGGTGGTTGGCATTCCATTAGCACATGTGTCATGGCATGCCTTGGCGCAGTTTGGCGTGGCCAAAACTAGGGTTTTGGGCCAAAGGTTACCATGCGTGGTCTAGCGACCTTGGACGGCTAGGATTTGCATCTAGGATTGAAGGGTGGACGTTGATCGTCGTACGCCTTCGTTTTGGTAACTGCATATGGAAGGACGGCATGGTAGGGCCAATGCAAATGGCGCAGACGGCTTGGCATAGTGGGGCCAAGGGAGAATGGTGCGGACGGCATGGCATAGTGGGGCCAAGGCAGAATGGTGCGGGCGGCTTGGCATAGTGGGGCCAAGGCAGAATGGTGCGGGTGGCTTGGCATAGTGGGGCCAAGGCAGAATGGTTCGGACGACTTGGCATAGTGGGGCCAAGGCATAATGGTGCGGACGGCTTGGCATGGTAGGGCCAAGGCAAGGTGCGGTTGGCTTGGCATGGTGGGTCCAAAGGTTTGGCATGCCATTGGCGCATGGTGCATGGCTAGGTCCAAGGGTTTGGCATGCCATTGGCGCGTGGTGCGGCCAGCATGGTTAGGGCCAAGGGTTTGGCATGCCATTGGCGCATGATGCGGCCAGCATGGCTAGGTCCAAGGCAAGGTGCGGTTGGCTTGGCATGGTGGGGAAAAGGGTTTGGACGGCTTGGCATGGTAGGGCCAAGGCAAGGTGCGGTTGGTGGGTCCAAGGGTTTGGCATGCCATTGGCGCATGGTGCGGCCAGCATTGCTAGGGCCAAGGGTTTGGCATGCCATTGGCGCATGGTGCGGCCAGCATGGCTAGGGCCAAGGGTTTGGCATGTAATTGGCGCATGGTGCGGCCAGCATAGCTAGGGCCAAGGGTTTGACATGCCATTGGCGCATGGTGCGGCTAGCATGGTTAGCATGCATTGGCGCGGTAGACATGGCTGGCATGGTTTTCCATTGGCACAGTGGTGCGGCTGGCATGGTTGGCATGCCTTGGCGCGAAGATATGGCTGGCATGGTTTGCCATTGGCACAGTGGTGCGGCTGGCATGGTTGGCATGCCTTGGCGCGGAGATGTGGCTGGCATGGTTTGCCATTGGCACAATGGTGCGGCTGGCATGGTTGGCATGCCTTGGCACGAAGATGTGGCTGGCATGGTTTTCCATTGGCACAGTGGTGTGGCTGGCATGGTTGGCATGCCTTGGAGCGGTAGCATGAGAATTAGGGTTTGGCATGGATGATGTTAGTCAATGTTAAGGGTTTTTCCGTGGAACATGACCCATGTAAAAAAAAGGTACCCCGGTAATTCTTACGTAGGCATGCTGATTGATTCAATAAATGTGCTAATGGTCATAGTGACGTCATGTCGGATGTACAGTTTTACGATTTTAACCATAAGCTAAAAACCACCATCAACATTAAGTCCCCAGCTTAGCTCTGAACAGGAGCATTGTTGCGAGGTAAGCATAAGATGGTGACAGGCTTGGACAAAAAATCGAAACAACAAGTCGTGATAAGATGGTCAGGAAAGTCCGACTAACCTTTTTCGAGAGGTAAAGAGAGTTTGTGCTTCCCGTGTTGGCGGCCTTGCATAAATTTTACTGGTGGCGCAGACCTTGGAGTAGTGAGATGAAAATTTCCGGCTTAGTCTGGCCATGCATCACCTTGGTTGGGTTAGGGAAAATCGTGAAGCTGGCTTGGCGAGTTTTTTGGTGTTGGTGCTGCAAGTCATGGCGCGGCACGATGGCGCAAGGCATGATACGGTTTGGTGAGGCAAAGCATGCGCGGACGGTGGTGCAAGGCATGACACGGTTTGGTGAGGCAAAGCATGCGCGATTTGGCGAGGTAAAGCATGCGCGGACGGCTTGGTGTGGTGGGGACAAGGCAATGGCGCGGACGGTCTTGGCATGGTGATTTGTCTTCGCAGGCCCGGTTGCCTCTTTTCCTTACTTGACTCAAATAGGAAGTCATTTCCTTATTCAAACTCCCAAGTATCACGTCTATAAAAGGAGGGCCGACCTCTCCTTTTATTTCACACCTATATTTTTCTTATTCTGGCCGTGTGGTAACAGTAAAGCGGACGAGTGAATCCCAGGTATGTCTTCCAACACTTCCTCTTTAACTTGCTTTTCTTGTTTTTCTTTTTTCTTTTTGTGTTAGTGCAGACCCTAGCTGTAGGCGTACCTTTTCATGAACTTGTATAAATATTGTTCTTCTGTGTTGGTATGAATCCTAGTCGTAGGTATATTTTGCACGAACTTGTAGTAACATTTAGGTACCGTAGTGATGTTGGCCGCCTCAATTACCGTGCAAAGTAGGCATGCATGAGCTGGTAATTGTCATTACCTTCCTGTTAAAACCTAGCTTATAGGGTTTACTCTTTTTTTCCTGGTGTAGCCGTGTGTATGGTTACCGTGGTGGGGCACGCCTCCTCGGCCGGGCGCAAATTTCCCGCTGCAGGGTACGGCCTTGGCATGAGGTGGTGACGCAGGGTCTGTCAGTCCCCATTTCTTTGCCTATGCGCATTGTGACTTTGAAACAAATTGGCTCGCGTCCAAGATGGATCTCCTGTATCTGATAAAATAATTTCCATGCACTTTCCGTAATAATTTCTCTTCGTATTGTTCCATTGTAGTTATTTCGAAGGTAGAAGTAGCGTGAGAGAATTTTCGTTAGGATGTCATTTGAGAAAAGTTCTGCCGTACCGAAAGATGTTGGCAATTCCAAGCCAAACACAGATGATGAGTTCTTTACGACATCCGCCACGATTAGGAAAAATCATCCCAAGTATGTGTCTATTCTTCTGACTGGTCCGGAAAGTGAAGGAGAGGCCCGGTCGGTTCGGCCAGGAGGTGTAATAAGGTTTTGTCTTCATAGGAAAGAGTATCATGCTTCTCCTATTGACTTTAAAATCTCTGTGAGTCCGTTGCGCCCCTTTGAGAAATGGATGTGATTCATGATGAGCTAGGAATGTGTAAAGGCCAGTTTGACCAAGGCGCAGATCATTGATGCTGTCGCGGCTTCCGCAGTGCTTCAAATTAGGAAAGATATTCCATGCTTGGTTGCTTTTATTTCCAGATGGTGTCCAGACAGTCACACGGACATATGCAGGTGGGGTGAAATGACTATCTCCTTAGAGAGCGTGGCCGTGTTGTTGAACCTTCCCGTAATAGAAAACCTCGATGTCAAATTGTCTGCAGATGAAGAAGAAATGTGCGCCGCTCTGGTTGCGAAATCAAAAGGCTTCGTTCGGGAAGAAAACGAGACGAGGTGCTTCTATGGCTAGTGGGTGTCTCAGTGGTTTCCCGATGAGTTGGAGACGAATCACAAGAATAGTACGCTTCATGTAGCGGCGTTCTTGGCTCTTTGGTTATCCAAAGATGTTTTTGATGACGGCTCAGGTAAGAAGGAGATAATACAGGAACTTATCAAGTTTGCCATAAAATTGGCAAAAGGTGTCGTTCTCCCTATTGGCGGCTTGTTTCTTGGTTCTCTGTACACACACTTGGATCAGCTGGTCGCGGATATGTGCGTTTCAAATGGTTACATGAAAGTGGATCCGTATATTCATGCCGCCTTGTTTGTGCTGTGAATGGAATGGCAGGGAAGATGCTGCAATGAATGATTTGAGATGAGATCGAGACAGAGTGATAGTAATGGAATGGATGATTGAGGCTGTATTGCAAATAATGGTGATGTGTTAATGGGTTTATGACTGATTCAATTGAAGCTTATGGTGAATGTGCAGCTGGTTATGAGGTTGGCCTGAGTTGGTGGTGAACAAGACAGTGTTGCACTTGGTTGTGGAATGAAAATGGAGTTGAATTGTAGGGTAGTGCAGCTGCTACTGAACAGGATGGAGTTGCGGGTCTGGTAAGCTTGTTGCAAGCAATTTCAGGTGAGATTATGAAGCTACAGGCGCAGTTCAAAATGGAGTGCAGGACTGAGATGCAGCTGTCATAGATATGAATCTGTGTACAGGGAGGAGTTGATGGTTTTCTGCTGTGTTATCGGACTGCCGTGTGTGTTGAATGGCATTGCAGGTGCAGGTAATGATTTCATAGGTTTGTGGTGTTGTATCTTAATGCAATACAGAGCTGCTCTTGGAGTTGAGATGGTTGGGAAGATATGGTTCTGGTGGAGTTCTGCCAAGGATTTGAGTATTGGTGGAATTAATGAGAAGATTGAGACATGAAAGATCTACAAGATTGATAAGCTGGTGCTTGTATTGGAGTTGGACAACGAGAGAAGATATTGCAGCTGCAATGAAAAGGTTCGAGCTTATTGATATTATGACAGGGTGGTTATTGGACAGTGATTTGTGCAGCTGCAGTTTAATAAGACAACAATGTTTCTGCAATGGTTAGTTTTCCTGGGTCTGGAGGATGATAAGAAGTTGCACTAAAGCTGAGTGAGCAACTGGTATATTAAAGGTCCAAGTGCAGATGGTGGATTTGTTGGTGATGTTGTGCAGTGGCGGTTGAACTGAAATTGGATGGTTGCAGTTAGTTTGTGGCTCAGATTAGAGATTATGTGCTTGCTGCTATGTTGGCTTTACAGGGAAGTAGTGATATGAATAACTGAATAATGCTTGGCACCTATGAATGAATGGTTGTTTCCGGAATTAAGAAAATGCAGGGAATGAGAGTTAGCGACCAGCAGGAAGTGTTTGGTTCTTTCTCAGGCTAAGTTGGTTTGTCAGTTCTGCAAAACTTACTAGCATAATAGAGTTGGACCTGTTTTACTGGGCTTGGATAATGGGTCTTGAGAGGCTTAATTTGGAGTCGGCTAACCTAGTTTGGAAGAGGAAGGATAAAAAGCAATTTCTCTCTGCATACTGGGTTCATCTCTCCTTTAGGGAGAATTTCTTCTTTTACTTTTGTTCTAGGGTTTAGAAAGATGGAAATTTATATTTTTCTTCTTGTGATGAACCCCTTTAACATGAGTACCTAGATTTTATTATTGGTTAAGGAATAAGTTGGATTTCCAAATATGGGTTTTCATTCAATAAATTATTTTTGTGTCCATGCTTTATCGATTATTATTCGCTAGAAATATCGCCATGTATGATTGATTGTCAGTTTTGTCAAGTTGCAAATTGGTAGAATTCGTAATCATATCTATTGCTACTTTAGGGTTTATTATACGTAAGCATGATACACCTTGAATACAAGTAGCATAATTGTGATTATTGCTTGTAGTGATACATCCTAGTAGTCACAAGTGAGTTATAACCTTTGTTAAATCCGATTAGTGCTTTTACACGTTCGATTGCTTTGATTGGCCTGATTTCATAGAAATTAATGCATCTAGGGAATAAACTTGATTAGTGCTTTTACACGTTAGGTTGTTCCTTTAGATAGAACTCATACTCGCATCTTTTAATGCGTTTGTTGATGACAAGAGGAAATTAGCGGGATATTCTTGCGATCAAGGTATCCTAGGGCTTTTGATAAAAGTTGAGATTAAATATCAATTCTACTTATTGTTAAAAAGCATGTTTGCGAATGAAGATGAATCCTTAACTAATATATCTTCTACTTGATTTGTTTGTTTATTTCTTTATTTGCTTTTATATTTATTTTAGTATTTAAAAATCAGAAAAATCCCCCTTGTTATTTATAGGAAACCGAAACAACTTGACAACCTAAGACCTCTCTGTGGGAACGATCCTTTCTTACCCTTGCTATATTTTATATTTAGAGTAGTGAGAAAGTAATTTATTTTTGACGCATACGACAACGATCAAATTTTGGCGCCGATGCCGGGGAGGCAGCGGTTGTCACTTGTTTTTGGTTTATTATTTTTGTTTTTAGTTTGTTTATTATTTTTGTTTTTCTTATTTTTCTGGTTTTTAACCTTGGTTTGAGAACTCTTGTTTCAGGTACCTATTATGGAAGGAGCATATTGGAACAATGGATACGGTTTTCAACCTCCTCAACACTATGACGATTGCCCACCACCTATGGGATACGATCGAAACCAATTTATTGGCTATGATCAATATCCAAGAGCTTATGGTGATTTTCATACATACCAACAACAACCTTGTAGTAGGTATGTAAGTCAAGCACCTAGGTGGGACAATTATACTTCTTATTTTGTTTATCCGAGATGTATGAGTACTATAAATGGACTAGACCAACTTGACAGTGATAAAGGGAACGTCGCACAAACCAATTTCTGCAACACTTTTTCTTACCCGACTTTAGATCGTAGTTATGATCATTCACCCATTCAAAGGGAAGAGTCATGGGAAAGAGAAATTATTGTAGCCAATGGTGGTAAGCGTGTGAACGTTAGAAAACTTGCACAGAAATTATACAAGATGGAAGATGATGGAAACTCGGAAGAGCTTTTAGATGAAATTAGTAGGACCATTCATATGGAGCTTCAACGGCGTTGTGATAAAGGATGGGAAACCGATGAAGATTCTTATTACGGTGAGTCTGAAAATGAAGATGAGTGTGTTGAAAAGGACCAACTTTTGGAGATATTTGATGACACTAGTGTAGAGGACTCAACTCTTGATCTTTATAATGATCAAGCACCTATTCAAAAGGTACATGAGTATGATGAAACTAGTGTTTTACATAATTTCGTTGCAACAAGATTTGAATCTTATGAAGACGAAGAGGAATATGTTTACACTTATGTAGATTACTCAAGCATTGATATTTATAATGATCAAGAGCCCATTCAAAGGGGGGAGCTTGAGGATGATGCATTTTTGAGTCTTCTAAAAAAGTTCCTTGTAGCGAAATTTGGAGCCGCAAAAGAGTATGTGCCTTACAACGAAGAGGAGTGTGTTGAGAATGAAACCGATATGACCAATATTTTGGAAGACCCAATTGAGCTTGCAAAGAATTGTAATGATGATGTTTATGTCGAGACTTTGGTTAAGGCAGAAACGGACGAAGAATTGTTGCAAGGTTTGATAGAGGACCATGATATAAAAGAGGTGAGTAATTCATTTGAGTTTTTCAAGGATGAAGAGGATTATGTGATACAAGAGATTGTGCAAGGTTTTTCTAACCCTTTGCATATGCTTTCTTCTCCTTTACCTCTTATTGGCTTGAATATATGTGCTTCAAGAATATTGTTAAATGACTTTGTTTCTCGATATCCGCCATTAGAAACATTTGATTCTCATACTATGGATGTTTGCAAAGAAGAAACCATAGAAGTTCCTGATTTTTATGTTCTTTATACACTTCCAAGTGTAGAAAAGAATAAGTGTGGGGGAAACTTCTATCGGTTAATAGCTTCGTTTATGTTTTATGAAACTGATATTTGTGTGAAGCTACTGTTTGCAAAACAGGTTACGTGTAAGGATCCCCAACTTTTCAGATTGTTGGTATATGGGGAATGAATCTTGCAAGGATATAGTCGGGCTGACGACTTTAAACCAAGCGTTGCATGGGAGGCCACCCATTGGTTTTGTATCTTTTATCTTTTGATTTTTTTCTTGTCTTGTATTTATTTTTTTCTTGTCGCTTATCATTATAAGATTTCCCATCTTGACTTTCTTTGGACGATTCAATTTACACTGAGGACAATGTAAAGTTTAAATGTGGGGGAGTGGTTAAATATTTGCATTGTACATTTTACATGAAATTTTCAACTTTTCTGTAAAATAGTGAATAAGAAAACTCCAACTTGTGGTTAGTTTAGAGTCACATAGTATACATGTCGCTAAGATTACATCGAGATTCTCATAAGAGTGACTGAACTTAGAGATGACAGAGAACACGATCAGGTTTCTTACTTGTTTGAGAGTTAAAGTTGGATTTAACCATCCCAGTGGCAAATGAGGTGTAGACTGAATTCGGTATTAGAGTAGTGATCCCCTATAGTGGAGACTACCCATTTTATATCATGTGAGGCACCGGCCTTCAATTCTTTGTACCTGTCTAAATTTGTGCTTTTAGAGTGTGAGTCACCGTACGTAAACTCCGGGTAGAATGGTGAGCTACCCAACCTCCCACCAATACAAGCACTATTTTGATCTCTTGAGTGTTATTTTATCAATCATGATGGCGACATCGAATTTTTAACTTATATACCACTTGTAATCTTGTTCGAAGTTAGCACCATCCAATTTATCTCTCTCTACACCAACAGATCCATAGCAACACCATCATCATCAACAAGAGGAGCATCACAAATTCGAAGGAAAGTTGAAGACGTTCAAGGTTTGCAAGCAACAATACAGAAATGAGCAGATTTCAGATTCAAGTAAAGCAACAAGACAAAGAGCAGAATTTTTACAAGTTGAAAACTATTGTACAAGAGCGAAGATTATCAGGATGAGAATTCAAGAAGTTTATGATATCGAGACATACAAGTTGTGAAGAATCAAGCGGTAAAGTACTTACACCATGGCCTTTGTACTTGCATTTTTATTTTTATTTTTCAATTTATGTTTGTGTTTATTTCTCTTGTCTCATAAAAAAACAAAAGAAAAATGAAAAAAAAAAATTGAAAAAAAAAAAAAAAAGATTAAAAAAAAAAAAGAAGAAAAAGTACAAAAAAAAGAGAGATAAGAAAAATTTGTTGTATCATATTTTGGTTCATTTTAAGTTTTGCATTCTGTTAATAAAGCCAATGGAAAGAAGAAATATCCATAATGAAGTTTCAAGCAACAAGGAATTAGAGGAAAGAGTTACATTGTCAAGATTCTACGAAGTTCAAGATTTCGTCATCAAGAGTTGAAGACCTAAGACGAAGATGAAGACAAGGATTGAATACCGCAGACGTTTCTATGGATGCTGTGAGAGTGGTGCTAACTGCACGTCGAACGGATAACGAGGTAAGTAAGCATGTTCCCACCTTCGTTAAGTGGTTGATTTCCTTTCTTAGAGATCGTCAGAAAAATGGGTTTTCAAAATGAATAAAAGATGTGGGTTTTCAAAACAATTCGAAGGGTTTTACCTTCCTACCATTCAAGGTGTCGCAGGATTCTCTCTTCACTCCTACCTGGACACATATGTGACCCATAAAAAGTTGTTTATTATTGAGAGCAATATCATAAAACCCTTTCTTGTGAGGCAGAGTCGATACTTTCGATCACTCCGAACCCGAATTTCTTTCGATAAGGGATGGTTATTTCTCTCACAACTTTTAAGGATGAGATTGTGTTCATTTATGTGTCTAACTTCTTATGACTAGTGTGCAGAATCTCTGTGTCTTCTTAGCTCGTTGGATGTTATCATTACGGAGAACTAGTAAGTTGGAAAAGTAGGTTTTGTGGGTATATATATTCTTTAGAATAAGTTTTGTTTGATTTGCTCGAGGACTAGCAAAGTCTAAGTGTGGGGGAATTTGATAGGTGTTGTAAAACACCTAATTTTATATCTGGTATTTATGCTTTCTTTGCTATTATCCTTGTGAATTGCATCTCTTATGTTTAGTTTTGAGTTATTAGGTGCAATGAAGTCCTTGGGAGAAAAAAAAGGAGAAAACATCCATTTAGAGCACAAAGAGAAGAAAGGCCAATTCACAGGCGAGCGATTGAGCCGTCTAAGGTTGCACAAGCAGGAATAAACTATCAGTCCTCCAAGACTGACATTGAATGAATAATATTGGGTGGTCCGCATCCGTCAGTGGGTGCCTATAGCCATCCCAGTTCCCTACACAACCTTGGACCGAATTTCTCTTCTTCATTATTCATTACAGTTTACCTAAATTTCAAAGTGAGAAATGGTTGCGCCATTAAGAGGTCGACGAACACAGAAAAGGGAGACGGAACCGAGACGCTAAAGGAATTGATGATTTAAGATAACCTGGGTTCGATTAGTGTTGCTCAAACTGAGATTTGATTTGGTGGATGTTGAGGAACAGATTCAGGAAGAAATGTTTGAGGGTTTGTAAAATTAGAAGATGGGTTTTGCAGCTGAGTTCGAAGAAGTAAATTAGAAGAAGAATTGGTGGATATTGAAAAGATGGAGAAGAAAGAGGCGAAACAGCCATGGAGGAAACTCAGATCGAAGTTGTTGTTGGTGACTCAAACAGCTGAGATTGAGCCTGAGATGCAATGGATGCAGTTAAGATGGTTGTGAGCAGTTCAGGAGCAGGGTACCGAAGCTGGTGGTGTTACTGTGGTTGGTGGTATGAATCTGCAACAACGGTGGATCTGATTAAGAGTTTTGAGCTCGAAATTGGGTCGAGAAGCTTTTCAGATGTGGATGGAGATCAATGCATCTGCATTTTGTGGACTGTTGCAGGTAGTTGTTTGTTGTGGATGTTGTTGTTGTCTTGTTTGTGTTGTGAATGGAATGGCAGGGAAGATGTTGTAATGAATGATTTGATATGATATCCAGACAGAGTTGATAGTAATGGAATGGATGATTGAGGTTGTATTGCAAAGAATGGTGATGTGTTAATGGGTTTATGACAGATTCAATTGAAGCTTATGGTGAATGTGCAGCTGGTTATGAGGTTGGCCTGAGTTGGTGGTGAACAAGACAGTGTTGCACTTGGTTGTGGAATGAAAATGGAGTTGAATTGCAGGGTAGTGCAGCTGCTACTGAACATGATGGAGTTGCGGGTCTGGTAAGATTGTTGCAAGCAATTGCAGGTGAGATTATGAAGCTACAGGCGCAGTTCAAAATTGAGTGCAGGACTGAGATGCAGTTGTCATAGATATGATTCTGTGTACAGGGAGGAATTGATAGTTTTCTGTTGTGTTATCGGACTGCCGTGTGTGTTGAATGGAATTGCAGGTGCAGGTGATGATTTCATAGGTTTGTGGTGTTGTGGCTTAATGCAATGCAGAGCTTCTCTTGGAGTTGAGATGGTTGGGAAGATATGGTTCTGGTGGAGTTATGCCAAAGAGTTGAGTACTAGTGGAATTAATGAGAAGATTGAGACATGAAAGAGCTACAAGATTGAGAAGTTGGTGCTTGTATTGGAGTTGGACAACGAGAGAAGATATTTCAGCTGCAATGAAAGGGTTCGAGCTTATTGATATTGTGACAGGGTGGTTATTGGACAGTGATTTGTGCAGCTGCAGTTGGATAAGACAACAATATTTCTGCAATGGTTAGTTTTCCTGGGTCTGGAGGATGCTAAGAAGTTGCACTGAAGCTGAGTGAGCAACTGGTATATTAAAGGTGCAAGTGCAGAAGGTGGATTTGCTGGTGTTGTTGTGCAGTGGCGGTTGAACTGAATTTGGATGGTTGCAGTTGGTTTGTGGCTCAGATTAGAGATTATGTGCTTGTTGCTATGTTGGTTTTACAGGGAAGTAGTGATATGAATAACTGAATAATGCTTGTCTTCTATGAATGAATGGTTGTTTCCGGAATTAAGAAAATGCAGGGAATGAGAGTTAGCGACGCAGCCGGAAGTGTATGGTTCTTGCTCAGGCTAAGTTGGCTTGTCAGTTCTGCAAAACTGACTAGCATAATAGAGTTGGACATGTTTTATTGGGCTTGGATAATGGGTCTTGAGAGGCTTAATTTGGAGTCGGCTAACCTAGTTTTGGAAGAGGAAGGATAAAAAGAAATTTCTCTCTGCATATTGGATTCATCTCTCCTTTAGGTAGAATTTCTTCTTTTACTTTTGTTCTAGGGTTTAGAAAGATGGAAACTTATATTTTTCTTCTTGTGATGAACCCCTTTAACATGAGTACCTAGATTTTATTATTGGTTAAGGAATAAGTTGGATTTCCAAATATGAGTTTTCATTCGATAAATTAGTTTAGTCTCCATGGTTTATCGATTATGATTCGCTAGAAATATCGCCATGTATGATTGATTGTTAGTTTTGTCAAGTTGCAAATTGGTAGAACTCGTAATCATATCTATTTCTATTTTAGGGTTTATTATACGTAAACGTGATACACCTTGAATACAAGTAGCATAATTGTGATTATTGCTTGTAGTGATACATCCTAGTAGTCACAAGTGAGTTATAACCTTTGTTAAATCCGATTAATGCTTTTACACGTTCGATTTCTTTGATTGGCCTGATTTCATAGAAATTAATGCATCTAGGGAATTAAACTTGATCAGTGCTTTTACACGTTAGGTTGTTCCTTTAGATAGAACTCATACTCGCATCTTTTAATGCGTTTGTTGATGACAAGAGGAAATTAGCCGGATATCTTGCGATCAAGGTATCCTAGGGCTTTTGATAAAAGTTGAGATTAAATATCAATTATACTTATTGTTAAAAAGCATGTTTGTGAATGAAGATGAATCCTTAACTAATATCTCTTCTACTTGATTTGTTTGTTTATTTCTTTATTTGCTTTTATATTTATTTTAGTATTTAAAAATCAGAAAAATCCCCCTTGTTATTTATAGGAAACCAAAACAACTTGACAACCTAAGACCTCTCTGTGGGAACGATCTTTTCTTACCCTTGCTATATTTTATATTTATAGTAGTTGTAGATGGGGAAAAACGATTTGCTGGTTTTTAAGGAATTGAGGAGATGACCGTACGGAGGAGACTCCTCGAACCGAGCGAAATGTTAAACCTCACACAGATGCACTGCTGCAAAGGGGGTGCTTTAGATTCGAGAGATCAATCTGTAGTACTCCGGCCTAAATCAAGACAATGACCGTTCCAGAGTAAATTCGGTCACAAGAGAGGATGGGTTGATCTGTAGGAGAGAAGCTGAGAAATGTGTGGAATCAATGGTAATCAAAGATTGTGGGTGTGTGAATTCTGAATATGATAAGCTCTGAGTGATTGAAATTGCTCAATTGAGAGTAGTTGCTCAATTGAGGAGTTGATGATCTCGTGTTGTCAGTTTGATGTGAGATTGATGATACTGATGATGCTGATGATTCAATCATGATTCAGAGACTTATTTATATTGCTGGAATTTTAGACACCATGATTCCGTGAAGTGTGACAGTTGATGGGATGAAAGAATGGGGAAATGGAAATCGTGTTTGAGACCAGTTGCTCATCGTGTGATGACTTGGTCGATTTTCCATCCACTACTTTGTGAACTCCTTCAACTGATTGCACGACTTGCTCACATTCCAACGTGTATATGAACACACGTGCCGTAGACCGCCAGACCAAAATCCTAAGTGATATCCCCCCAAGTGACACGATTGATGTCTCGTGGTTTGTTAGTCAATTGATGACTTCGTGGTTTGATGGGACGATGAGTCCATGTAGTTGCTGAGTTGGACATGATGTTCTGAAACTCATGAGTTGAACATGTCATGAGACAGAGGTATAGTTCTTACGATGAAGTGAGCAAGTATTGCTCATTCGATGGATCGTTGAATATTGATTGTTGAACCAATATCCCTTGGTTTGAGCAAATATTTATCATCTGAGCAAGTGTTGCTCATGTGATGAATTGTTGAATATTTGATCGTCTGAGCATGTGTTGCTCATCTGATGGATTATTGGCAGCGTACCAAAAATATTAATTAGAATACTGGTCGTTTAACCGAGCATAATTAATAAAATTAATGATCATGAGGTCTTCCTAAAATTATTAAGGTTGGAATCTGGAATGATGATCCTTGTATTCAGAAACCCTAATTTGATCAATTGATGATCAATTCATAGTTCGTCAGAATTTCAACCATGGGACGAAGGAGGGAGCGACTACATGGGACCGTGGATCAACCATGTAGTGTCCATATGCTCACGTGAGCAAATACGAAGAACTCCTGAAGAGTTGACGATTTGTTGGTGGAAGAATGATTAAATGCTGGCTTAATCATTTATTCAAAAATGCTCGTCTGAGCCTTAGGTGAGAAAACCTAATTAATTATGACGAGGCGAGGGACCGACCATGGAGTCATGAAACCGGCCATGGGTTGTCATGTGACCGCCTAACGATCACTTCATGAAAATCCAAAGTGTTTGGAAGAGTTTTGGACCTAATACGAGCAATTGTGCAAATTAGGTCAAAACTGTGAAAATTGATGGGACCAGCTTCCGTGAGCCAAAGAGCCAATCTTAGTCGGTCAAGATAGCATTCTCGTGTCCCCAAGGCGTCCGCGTCTCAGTCCTGAGAATTTTGATATTTTCTGGCGTGCAATTGAGCATCCATTCGAGAAAATATGCCAAAATTAGGGTTTCGACGAAACTGAGGAAAACACCATGAGACGATGAAAAATAATTATAAAATAAGGAATGAGGAGGCGTGGGACCGCCTTGGTCAAGGCATGGTCGGCCGGTCGTGACCACGGTCTCGTGGTGCCTTTTCCTTAATTTTATAATATTTTGATGATTTTATGAAAAATTCATGAATTTTGAGAAATTTGATGAATTTAGGGAGTTTCCATGAATTGAAGGAGTTTTCATGAGTTCAGGGAAGCAAAAAATATTAAAATAATAAAAACAAGGGCGTGTGGGACCGTGGAGGCGCGGCCGGCCGGCTAGGGCCCGGTCCCATGAGTTTCCCTAATTTTTAATATTTTTAGGTATTTTTGATGATTTGAGGGAATTTTTCCTAATTTGAGAGAAATACCATAAAATCAAGGAATTTGATGAATTCAAGGAAAAATAGGATAAATAATAATAAAACTATAAAGAAAAGGGCGTGTGGGACCGGCTAGGGCATGGCCGTCCGGCTAGTGGCCCGATCCCACAAGTTTTCATAATTTTATTTTATTTTATTATTATATGATGATTTGTGCAAAAAATACCATGAAATCAAGGAGTTTTTTCATGAAATTAGAGAAATAATAATAATAATAATAATAATAATAAAATAATAAGGAACCGTGGGGTGTGGGGCCGGCTGGGACCAAGGCATGGTCGGTTGGCTAATGGTCACGCCCCACACTCCTTTCCTTAATTTTATATTATTTGTTATGGATTTATGGAAGTACCATGAAACCGAGGAGTTTCCTCGAGACGAAGGAGATTTGATAAAATGAGAGAATTTTCATCAAATCATGAAAATAATAAAAATGCATTAAAAATATAAAACTGGCGTGGGATTGACCACGAAACGGTCGGTCGGTCGTGTGTCCGTGCTCCCAGCACCCTGGTCAATATTTTTAATTATTTATTATTTTCTTCTCTATTTTGCATAGGTTCATCGTTTCGTTGTATTTTTGAAATACTCGTTCGTGCGGTGACTGTTAGTGTATCGTCGTTGAATATACCTTCACCATTTGAATCGGGGTTTACTTAGAGGTAGTTCAGACTCCCAGTTGTTGATTATTTATTACTAATTGTGGAATTCGGTGGAGAATAATTCACAAAACTGAGCAATAAGATGTTTATTATTAATTCATAAGATCAGCTGAGGATTCGACTATGAATTCAGAATAATAAAGTGAGCATTACCATTTCATGGGATCGTAGATTCGACCATAGAATCGGAGTAATTAAGATTTATCTAATACCATTTATGAGACCAGTTGTGGATTCGATCATGAAATCGGAGTAATGAGATAATATAGTTATTGCTATTCTATGAGATCAAGATGTGGATTCGATCATAGAATCAGAACAATTGTTTATTGCCATTCCATGGGACCAGTCGTGGATTCGACCATGGAATAGGTGCAATTGTTATTGCCATTCCATGGGACCAGTCGTGGATTCGACCGTGGAATAGGAGCAAT
Organism: Papaver somniferum; assembly: GCF_003573695.1. NCBI lineage: Eukaryota > Viridiplantae > Streptophyta > Magnoliopsida > Ranunculales > Papaveraceae > Papaver > Papaver somniferum. The sequence continues at coordinate 103,878,055 of NC_039364.1, forward strand.
AATAGATTATTCTGGGAATTCAGTAGTGAATGTCACGACAGAATTAATCTTAATTAGGAATAATTAACTTTGTGGCTCTATACTAGCAGAGCAAGCTGTCTAGGAGCATTAATTATCCCGATATGAGCTTGTCGGTAAGTCATATCCTTTATATAGTCAAGGTAAACTGGTTGTTTTTTCCTGGAGACGTTATCGCTCTATACTAGCAGAGCAAGTTGTCTAGGAGACGTCCATCTCGTGATACTATATAGAAATAATCACCGAAAGTATTCAGTATTCATGAGATATGTCGTTTTCCAGTCGTGAGACTACATATCTACATGTACTCTGAGAGAAAGTACTCTCCGTTGAGAATTCGATGAGAGACCTGTGTCTCGATACTCACGTCTGATTGCTGAATCAGAGCTTTGTATAATTATGAGTTTATGATTTTATCCTTTGTCGAAAATCCACCATCTACAGTAGTGAGATAGTAATTTATTTTTGACGCATACGACAGCGATCACTCGTCAACTGAAAATTGCTATCTAATGTTTACTGCGGAACATGTCTGTCCCTCACTAAGTAGGGGACTTAATGTTAATGGTGGATTTTCGACAAAGGTCAAAATCGTAAAATCATGATACTGAATGTTTCTGACACGGCTTCAGGCGTGTGACGATTCATATTTTACGAGCCATAATAAATATGTTTCTCGAAAGACCTCCACTAGCTGAGCGTTCCGCATTTTATCATGACCTCTATGTAGAATAACATAATTTGGCAGTTCTCCGTATGATTGAGGACTTAACGCCTTCGGGACGTCGGTGACTCGATGTTCCCTGACTACATAGAGAGACCCACACCTCTACATAGAAAAACGATTGGGCGGTTCTCCGTAAGACTGAGAGCATTAACTCCTTCAGGACGTCGGTGACACTCACTGTTCCCTGACTATGTAGAGAGACCGTGTATAGATCCAGGTGGTTCTCCGTAAGATTGAGGGCAAAATGTCTTCAGGTCTTCGGCAACGCTCGTTGTTCCCTGACTATGCACCTTTCAGAACGGGTATGACGCTTCAACTGGCTAATATCCATTCTGCAATTCCTAGAGGATAATCTATTTTATCTCATTACTCTGATTTCATGATCGAATCCACGGCTGATTTCATGGAATGGTAATAAATAATCTCGTTACTCCGATTTCATGATTGAATCCACGGTTGATCTCATGGAATGGTGATAACTACTTTCATTACTCCGATTCTATGGTCGAATCCACGATCCCATGGAATGGTAATACTCGTTTTATTATTCCGAATTCATAGTCGAATCCACGGCTGATCCTATGGATTGATAATAAATAGCTACTCACTTTTACTACTAAGTTTCATGAATCATTCTCCACTGAATTTCATACATTAGTAATAAATACTCAACAATCGGGCATCTGGACTATCAATGAGTAAGCCCCATAAAATGGTGCAAATGTACTCATTAATAATGCATGAACGAGCACCCAAATGCACGAACGAGCATCCGAAAATGCGGACAAACGAGGAATCCTACACAAAACAGGAGAGAGAAAATAATAGCATTAAAATAATAAAGAGGCGCCCCATGGGCCGGGCCCACCGGCCGGTCGGGCCCTAGCCATGGCCGGTCCCATGCCTCTTCTATTATTTTTTCTTATTTTTTTATTTTCATGAAAACTCCTCCATTCTAGCAACTTTCCTTGTTTGAGCAAAACTCACGGTTTCTCCATAGTTTCATGGTTTCACGATAAATAATAATATAAAATAGGGAAAGGTGTTGCGGGACCGGGCAACATAGCCGGCCGGCCATGCCCTAGCCATGGCCGGTCCCACACCTTGCAATCCCTTATCTTTCCTAATTATTATTTCCCTAATCTCATGAAACTTCCCCGTTTCAACAAAAATCATGGTTTCTTCATATTTTCTCAAATATTGCTCAAACCATGAAAAGACCCCAAATGGTCAAACGGTTACATGACCGACAAGGTCATTCATGAAAATTATTAAAATATCATTATTTTAATATTTTCAAAATATTAATGAAATGAGCAAAATCCTACTTGCTCATTCGAGCAAAATCAAGAATTTCAGTTAAAGATCGAACTCTTCTGAAAATCCAAGATATTGCTCAAACGCATATCAACAAATACCGAAACTCTCAGGACTGAGACACGGGCATTATGGTGACACGAGCATGCTCCCTTGACCGACCAAGGGATGCTCTAAGGATTGCAACGATCCGGTCCCGCATGTTTTCATAATTTTGACCTAATTTGCACAATTGCTCATATTGGGTCCAAACTCTTTCCAAACAACTCGGGATTTGCTCAATCGACCATCAGCTGGTCCCACACCCTCAAGGGTCGGTTTCGTTCCTTCTTGGTCGGTCCCTCACTTCTCCATAAATTAGTTTTTAATACCTAATGCTCAGACGAGCATTATTTCAATAAATGATGAAACCGGCATTTAATCATCATTCTTTCATCAACCAGTCAACTAAGGACTCTGATGCACGCTCAATTGAGCACTCGGGCACCACATGGTCGTCCATTACTCCATGTGGTCGGTCCCTCCCTCACTCATGACCTATTTTCAGCAATTCATCAATTGACGAACAATTGATCAAAAATTAGCCACAAATCATCATTCTGGGAAAGTTCATACACTAATAAGTTTATGTTGATCCAACAATCAACATCTGGATGAATTATATAATATTCGGTAGTCTACCAATATTTAATTAATATTTTATTGGGTCACGCCACTAATAAATAATTCGTCAAATTGAGCAATACTTGCTCAATTTCTCGAATATTGATCCAATTATCAATATTCAGTAATTTATCAGTAATTCGTCGAATTTGGAAATACTTGCTCAATTGCTCGAATATTGATCCAATTATCAATATTCAGTAATTTATCAGTAATTCGTCGAATTGCGCAATACTTGCTCAATTGATCCAACTATCAATATTCAGTGATTTTTCAAATTGAGCAATACTTGCTCAGTTGCTTGAATATTATCCAACTATTAATATTCAGTAATTCATCGAATCGATGCTCAGTCGTCGAATTTACCATCTTTGCTAATACACGCAACATCATTCAAAGAACTATATGTCTTAGCAGACATGTTCGATCCATAAATCGTTGAGCATTTGTCACTCATGCTCAATTCAACAAAACCTAGACTCATTGTCTAAACAGTCAACAACTGGCTAACTAAATACACGTCTGTCATGCGGACTCCACGATTCCTGAGACACCAATCACGTCACATGGGGGGATATCAATTAGGGTTTTGGTCTGGCGGCTTACGGCACGTGGATTCATCCATGACGAGAAATGTGAGTAATTCGTGCAACGGTTGAATGAGTTAGAAAAGTAGTGGGTGGACGATTAACCAAGTCTCCACACGACACGGAATTGGTTTTACCACGATCTCCCACTTTTCCACTCATGAAACCGTCACACTTACTGGGATCAATGTGTACGCTATTCTAACAATATAAATAAGTCTCTGGATCCACGATTGAACAACAACAATTTTTACGAGTAATCACTCTCAGAAATTCCATCAATCAACCAGAACTCAACATTCAGCATTTCATCAACTTTGGAAAAACCTTCAACACATCCAAAATCCTTGATCATTATTGATCCCACACAATTCTCAGCTTCCCTCCTACGGATCAACCCATCTCCCTCTTTGTGACCGAATTGACTATGGAACGCCCATTAACTTGGTTTAGGCCGGAGTCCTACAGATTGATCTCTCGAATCTAAGCACTCCCTTTGCAATGCATCTGTGTGAGGTTCAGCAGTTTGCTCGGTTGAGGAGTCTCATCCGCACGCTCGACTCTTCACTTCCCTAAAAGCCAGCAAATCGTTTTTCCCCATCTACAGTTTTGATAAAAACAATTACTAGGTAAAAGTAATATCAAAACAAACTTGTAGATTAGGGTTTATTATACTCTTCAAGAAAAGGAAGAGAAACCTAATTATTCTACAACAAGAACAACTAGAATAAATCTAGAGTTATCTTGTTTAAAACTTCTTAAGGATTTTTACGAGATACATTAATTGAAGTTTTCTTTCTAGCTTACTATTTCGACTAACAAGTGTTGGTATACGACCGAAACTGAAATCTATCAAAACCTAAGGTTTATGATCAACAACTCTTGAATGGTTTTATATCAGAAGAGAAAACCTTAGAATAGAAAAGAGGTGAAAAACCTAGATTACAAGTTGTATAATCAATCACGAAGATTAAATCCAACTCGGCTTTGTGATCCCCAGTACAAAGACTTTTATCTCGCTCTTGTTCACAAAGAACAGAAGACATGGAAAACAACCTTATGCAGCTTACACCAATTTTCCAAAGGGGATGAAAACGTGTAGCACTCACGAACCCTTTATTTATAGTGAAACGTAACTTGAAAGCTACGCAAAGCTATTCTCCTAGGAAACATCAAAAACATGACAAAAAATGACTTCTAGTCACGTAACTGGGCTCAAGTCCGTGAACCGTTACAAACAGTTCGTGGATTGTTTCCTACTAACGATCTGTAACAATTACAGCAACACTTATAATTGTTACTTTAATAAATCACTCATAACTTCATCGTTATAACTCGGAATTGAGTGGTTCTTGGCTCGTTGAATTCGTAAGCTCATTCACTATTAACATGAGATCCTTTCTAGGGATAAAGGTTATCATCACCAAAGTCATGAATCAAATCACCTCAAGTATATATACATAAATGTACGTTTACCGTCATAGGAATTGTTCTATAGAGTGAGAATTTGTTTCTTTAGATTAGAAAGGTAGAATTGAAAAAGAATCCAAATGAAATCAATTACCACATACCTTTGTTGATGAAGGACTTGTTGATGTCTTTTTGTAGTCTTCAAACTTCATCCTTCAAAGATAGCTTCGATTCTACTTCTTAGACTTAATCTAGTCCGAAACTTTCTTTAGTATACTAAATCAAGAATGTATTTTGGAAACTAAAATTGACAACTAACTTGACATACCAATGCTAGTGGGTTCAAGCGAGCAATGCTCTAACAGTCTCCCGCTTTGTCAATTTTAGTGACAAACCCATTTTACATATGGATTGTACTTGTTAGAAGCATTACAACTCCAAAATCCGACATGCTTGATTTCCTTGGTTCTCAAATTATGTGTTTGTTCATACTGTACTTGTTGAAGATCCATTATTGTATTATTACACAGTATCAAAGTTCAATTGTATCACAACTTTGACAATAATACTACAGTGATATTTATCACTCCCCCTTAGTCAATACTTCATCTGACATGAAAACCACTCCCCTTACATAATGATCCGTAAACCATATGTATATGCAGAACTACAAAATAATTCTCCCCCTTTTTGTCAATATAAATTGGCAAAGGTACGAAAATTGTGGGATCATAATGAAATTCTCCAAGAGATTATTCATGACTAAAATATAACATATCAACTTTACTTTAGATGATATCACATAGTCGAAAATTTGTGACTTCATCAAGGAGTTTATTAAGATACAAGTTTACCCCTACATGTTCCACAACCGCTTCTCTCCTCAAAGATTTGACAATTAAGCAGAAGTTCCAAAAAAGAACTCTCACATAAAATGTCATTCCTGAAAGAACAATAAGAGTGACCTTTCTCCAGGGAGAAGGATTTATATATTGGATTTTAGAAATCCCACAAGGAGATACGAGCTAAGGACCAATCATTAAAAGTCTCTCATGAGATCGTATTACTAAATAAATAGAACTATCTCATGGTAACAATACACAATATATAATCATGAAGATCAAGTATTGTGATCATCTTTTCTAAGATACAAACTTGTATAAACAAGAATTGATATGCTTAGAAGGAAGAATAACCTTTTCCACAAGGATTTACACCAAGAATGGTTACCATAAGTGTATGAAAAAGTTTCTTTGACAATAAAAACCAACATCCAATGGCTTTGATTATTGCTTCTAACCTGTTATACTTAAGAATTTCAATCACAAATCAAGTTAGATAATTAAGAATCATAAATGTGGTATTTTTCTGAGGAGATCTCAAATTCTTTTGTGTGTTAATGATGCTGAAATTTTAGATGAGATGAAGATGTTTGTTAAAATGCCAGATAGAAATAAAAATTTTACATATTTTTTGGCATGGATGATTAAACATGGGAAGGCAAAGGAACTGCTTGTTAAAATGCCTAAGGGTGTAATTTGTCATATGGGCAGTGGCAGAGATGATTTTCTTTTGAAACATAAAAAGGATAAAGTGAGTTACAAGTTAATAATAGATGACTGTCTCTTAATGGTCATGAACTCTACTCGCTGGCTATATGATCGAGGCAAAGTGTTCAATGTTATGTATTTTGATTTTGCTGATACTTACAAATGTGGTGTTGATACAAATACTTTTTGTTTTTTCTTGGGTCTGCATTACTGGAACGGTACAATAGAGATTTGGTTTGTAAGCTGTTTCCAAGTCATGGGTATCCGTCTGAACCTCAGTTTCTAAATTCGTTGAGTATTAGAATTGTCAGTGATGTTGCAATTGGTGGTGAATGGAATTTGGGTGCTTATTTTTCAGAGAGAAATAGATTCTTGTTTATATTGTTGGCTAGAGTGATGAGCATTCAAAAGGAAGATACATGGGTTGCTCAAGTGCTTGGTAGGCAGGGGGTAGAATTTTTTTTCTTACAGCTACCTTGTACATTGCTTGAGGTGATTAAAATGGGGTATATGGATGTCAGCATTTTCCTCCGTGTTACAGCTATACGGTCAAAATGGCAATGCTCGGTAGCCTGCTCGACAGTGATCATGGTGGTGTTTGTTTTTGTCTTTATTTTGTTTCTGCTCCTTCCTTGTTTGATTGAGGAAAATGGTATAATTGGTCCAGTATATTGGAAAATTACAGTGGAATATTTTTTAATGCACTTGTTTTCAAACTTGAGTACCCATTGAAGCTGCTGCGTAAGAAATCGATTACGGATCTGTCGGTGAAAGCAGTTGAGACTGGTGCTGTTTGCAAGTTGTTGGATAAAAGTTTACAGCAGGGCATAGTTTTATGGCCCAAGTTGATACTTCAAGTGGTTGGTAATAGTGAAGCTGGTGTTGGGAGTGAATTATTTGATCAACTACATCGCAGTAAATGGAGTTTTTGTGATCCTCTAATCTCGCAGCTGGGAAATGGTTCACGAAATTTGCTAAAGATCTATGTTACTGCAAGAAAATATGCTGGTGAATTCCAGATTCTCTCAAAGATGCTTAATGGTAAGCTTGTGTTTCTTTCTTTTCGTGCCAGCATAATGATAGTATTTAGTATAGTTAGGAGTGGTAATTAGTAGTAAGCTGTATTGATCGGTTTAGATATAACCACCCGATGAATTAGTGGCCGTTGGATGGTAAGTGAAGAAATGCTTATCTTTTTAAGGCAAAGCCTGTAATGAAATTGCTATCCAAATTATGAATTAATGAAATACAGTTTAGTATAGATCTCTTCTCCCTCTTAGGCTGGTTCTCTGAACCAGATTCTCTACTCTTCAAAGGGGTTTATACCAAATCCTGATCCAACCTTGTCATGTATAACCAGGTACATGACAATTGGTATCAAGAGCCGTTTCGATCCATGGGGGATTCGATGGCAAGGTTCGAGGAAATCACATCAAAATTGGAAGAATTGAATACGAAATTGGTAGAAGTGAAGAAGCAATCTGATGATTTAGCATCAACGATGCTCACCAAAGAAATTTTCTATTCAGTGATGGATTCATATTTTGGTAAGAAGAACTGCAGTTGCGGAGATCCAGTAGGAGCTTCAAAGATTACTTCGAAGTCATCGGATGAGGAAGATCCTACTAAATCAATTGGAATCGAAGACCTAATTCCTACTTCTGTTGCTCAACCCCGTGATTCTAAAGACTTCAGTGTTGTTACACCGGAAGAAGCAAAATCAATTCCTAATTCTGTTCAGCTCGATTCTTCTTCTCAAGTCCTCAATAGGGTTGAATCTCAGAAAGTTAACTCAATTTCCGCCGGCGCTGTTAAATAAAATGATGGTTCCTTCGATTGTGTGAATTGTCCATTTAGTGAAACTGCAAAAACAGATGTTAAGGACTCCACATTGATAAATCAAATCAAAATTGGTGAGGTAAATGATTCTGCCCTAGATTTTCATTTCAACAAGTCTGGGAATAATTTCGAATATCTAGAATACTTGAAGGAGTTATTGTCCATTCTCTACATCAAATCATATTGTGTGGGTTGTTGTTCTATCCACCTTGATGTCACTCGTTCATTATTTGATCGAGGTAAGTGTATCCTTACTTCATTTAGTTCTTATGAGAAATTGATATTTCCATGGATTTCCAGTATGGGGTACCAATTAGATTTCTGTTCTATCCATTTGATTGTGAGTTTGTGTATTAATAATGTTGCAATTCTGGATGAGAGCAAGATATTTGATAAAATGTCTGAGAGTGTGAATTTGAGTGGTGTTGGGGTTGAATTTTTCTGGCAGCTCAAAATGAGCAAGGTATTTGATCGTGGGAAAGAGTCAGATAATATTAAAGGGTTGTCCAATTCTGTTGGTGAATATGAATGTGGTTCCATTACTTTTACTTCTTGTATGATTGTTCTTCTTGAGTCTCTATTACTGGAAAGGTATGATGATGATTTGGGTTGTGTGTTGTTTCCAATACTTGGGTATCCGTCTGAATTTCAGTTTCTGAATTCGTTGGTTCTTATAATTTCCTATGTTGCTAAGTCTGGTGGAAAGTGGAATTTGGATGCTGAATTTTCAAAGAGCAATAAGCTTTTGTTTCACTTATTGGCTAGAGTGAGGAGGTTTACCAAAGCACATAACGGGTATGTTCACGTGCTTGGTATGAAGGGAGCAGAAATTTTCTTCTTACAGCTCCCATGTGAGTTACTTGAGGTGATTAAAATGGGGGTATATGAATGTCAGAATTCTTCTCGGTGTTACAGCATGCTTGACAGTGATCTTGGTAGTGTTTGTTTGCATCTTTATTTTGTTGTTACTCTTTCCTTGTTTGATCGTGGAAAGTGGTGTAATTGGTCCAGGATATTGGCAAATTACAGTGGAATTTGTTTTGATGCACTTGTTTTCAAACTTGAGTGCCCATTGAAGCTGCTGTGTGAGAGATCGATTACAGATCTGTTGGTAAAAGTGGTTTGGACTGATGCTATATACAAGTTATTGCGTAAGAGGTTGCAGGATTCAGTTCTATGGCCCAAGTTGATACTTCAAGTGGTTGGTAATAGTGAAGCTGGTGCTGGGAGTGAATTATTTGATCAACTACATCGCAGTAAATGGAGTTTTTGTGATCCTCTAATCTTGCAGCTGGGAAATGGTTCACGAAATTCTCTGGATATCTATGTTTTTGCAAGACAATATGCTGGTGAATTGCAGATTCCCTCAAAGAGGCTTAACTGCAAGCTTGTGTTTCTTTCTCTTCGTGCCAGCAAGATGTGTGATGTGTCTTCGCAGCGGAGAATCGAATTATGCTTGCTTCATCTCGGGTTGTGGTTACCAGAAGGACCTAGCTCTCCATTTTACAGCGGTAATGATTATTGTTCTTGTTGGAAAGAGTTTCTGGTGGAAGTAGTGACAATCAAAGTGCTGCTTGTTGTGATTAATGGTGGTGTATGCTTCTATGGATACTTGAGGTGGAAATTTAGATTAGTTCCACCTGGTTTATGGAGTGTTAAAATGCCAGTTCAATGTGTTGTTCGTTGTCATATTTTTGAAGCGGAAGAGTTGAGGGGACAGCCATATCATTTGTTGGTATACAAAGTCAAGACTGTCGATGCAAGTGGTGCTTCGATAGGTACCTACTCACCCGGAAGTTATGAAGATAAATGGTCGGTTAACCTGGGGAAAATGAACACTCAAGAGTTAACTCTACTGGTTCTCTTTGACAGAGTAATTTCAACTTTGAGACTTGCGTGTCAACAAAGAGCACAGTGGACAGATGGGCTTGTTATACAGATGTTATGGGCCTCACATGGGTTTTCAGTTGGCATTGTAGACCTCCTACTATGTTATGTGTTATGTGTTGTTATGTGTCTTTACAAAGGAGTTATTGTCCATTCCTTAATGTCATGTACCGGTATTGGAGGGGGTGCCCATATCATAGTCGAGTTGGTTATTAGTTTAGTTGTTAGTAGCACTTAGCTTTTATCAATTGTAGGGGTGCCTAAATAGTTTTCATTCTCCTAACCTAGCTATATAAGGCTAATGATTCTGTGTAAGAAAGATTATCCAATTTAATGAATTAATGAAATAAAAATTAGTTTAGTTCTCTTCTCCCTCTTAGGCTGGTTCTCTGAATCAGATTTCTTCTTCTCCTCTAAAGGGGTTTATATCAAATCTTGGATCCAACCTTGTCATGTATAACCGGGTACATGACAATTGGTATCAGGAGCCGTTTCGATCCATGGGGGATTCGATGGCAAGGTTCGAGGAAGTCTGATCGAAATTGAATACGAAATTGGTAGAAGTGAAGGAGCAATTTGATGATTTAAAATCAACGATGCTTACCAAAGAAGTTTTTTATTCAGTAATTAGGCAAAGGCTGGCTACGGACCACTCCCATTTAAGCGTACTTGTTACACAGTTGGTAATCTTGTGCTATTCGACCTGGTGTTCTTGGACGGAGCGAATTACAAGAGATTTTTAATAAATGCATTAGGGTGTAAACCGGGCGACTAACTCGGCGATCGTTCTTATCATTTTTTCTATCTCAGTGCTTCTTCTGCTTTAATTCAGGTGCTGGTTTTGTTCATTTTTTTTTCTCGTTTTCTGTTATCAATGTTTCAAACTTCATTAACCTATGTGGTATTATCACCTAGTAGTGATGTTCCAGTTTCTGTTAATTTAGGTTGTAATGATATTTTCAATTCCAAGAAAATTTCATCAGTAGATTTACCTGATGATCTATTTGACGAGAGCTTAAATCCTTGGAAATGCTCTTTGATTGGTCGCTTAGATTTACAGAAAATTAAGTTCATCGATGCAACTTTAATTCTAAAAGGTCAATGGAAATTAATAGGTGATTGTAAACTTATTCCATTAGGAAGAGGCTTCTTCCCCATTCAACCGGATAATGAAGTTCACAGAGCTTACATCAAATCAAATACATGGGAGGTTCTAAATCAAATTCTTAAAATTAGAAATTGAGTTTCAAACTTTATACCAACATATCAAAGGACTTCTAAAGCTCATGTGTGGGTCAGATTCCCAGGATTAGGATTGGAATTCTGGAGTGAGAAGATCTTGTTTTCTATCTGTAAAGAAATTGGTACACCTATAAAAATTGATGTTGCTACTGCAAAATGTGAAGTAGGGTATTATGCTAATGTGTTAGTTGAAGTAGATTTTGCTCAGTATATTCCTAATAAAATCTGGATTGACACAAAATTTGGTGGTTTCTTTCAATACATTTTGATTCCAGATTGTCCAAAGTTTTGTTCTACCTGCAAAATCATTGGTCACTTGGTTTCAGAATGCAGAATAAAGAAGAATAAAAATTCAGAGGCTCAAAATTTTGTTGCTAAACAACAGGTTACTCAGAGAAGGCAAGTTCAGGATAGATTAGAAGGGGGAGTTAATCATTCTCAGCCACGGCAAATAAGAAGCCAAAATCCTGAAGTTGATACAACCTTATCCAATCTTAATAATCATACTGTCCTCAACCAAACTTCTAGCTCAGTTGATCCTCAATCAGTGATATCTCTATTTCTGGAAGTGGATTCAGTAGTTTCTGGTATTGTTACTCCAACTTCACAAAATACAAATTGTGAACCTATCACACAGCCTCTGGGTAATAGATTTGATGTTTTGAGTGTGCCAATTGCTGAAACAACAGAAGATATTTTAGAGATTGGGAATGTTAATGCAACAAAGGAACTTATATCTGAAATTAAGCCACAAACAAAATTGCAGACTGCTGATTCTACAGAACTGGAGCATAGTGTAGTAAAATTTGTGGATGTAGGTACTGGTAAAGTATTGACATAGCATGTTCAATTCACTATTTGGCCTAAGGTTTCTTCTCCAGCACAACAAGGTTCTTCTTCTAACAGCATAATTTCTCCAGCAAAAGCTGGTGTCATTGAAAAGGGTAAGAGTAATCCAACTTCAGTCAAATATAATTTCAGGAAGAATGTAGGGAAAGGGGGTCCTAAAAACTCTCCAACCAAACAATGAAGATTTTTTATTGAAATCTTAGAGGCCTTAGGAGACTTAGGGCCCAGCAAAAATTAAGATCTTTAGTTCATAATTTCTGTCCTACTTTGGTTTTTGTTTGCTGAGCCAAGAGTTTAGTTTACTTCTTCTTTCTGCAGTGGTTTAAATTTGCCAGGTATGCAGTGTATGGAAATACATAATTCTTCTTCTTCTCACAAAGGAAATATTTGGTTGTTTTGGAATCATTCAATAGCTACTCATTCAGTAGTTTCAGTCACAAGTCAAATGGTTACTGTTGCAGTTGGTGATGTTCTTGTTTCAGGTGTACATGCACATGTTAATATAGTGCAAAGAAGATTTTTATGGTCTGAAATGGTTATGATTAGTGAGCTAAGAAAACCTTGGATTATTCTAGGGGATTTCAATGCCATCCTCACTACTGAAGAAAGAAAGGAGGTAGATCTTCATTTAGAAGATCTATGTTGGATTTCAATGATTGTTTGAATCAATGTGAACTGTTGCAAGCTCCCAAAATTGGAATGGATTTTTCTTGGTCAAATTGTCAGCATGGAGAAAGAAGAATTTTATGTTATCTTGATAGGGTTGATTATAATTTGAATTGGCTGAACAAATATCCTGATTGGGGTTATAAAGTTGGCCTCAGAATGGTTTCTGACCACTCTCCTCTTTTTGGAGGTTGTGTTAATATTCCTAAGCCAAAGAATATTCCTTGGAGATTTCAGAAAATGTGGTTAGAGCATCCAGGATTATTTAAGGTAATAGAAGACAGCTGTAATGAGCATTTAGTTGGTGATCCTTCTTATATTTTCATGCAAAAGCAAAAAAGACTGAAACAAATTTTGAAAGATTGGAACTGGCAAGTTTTTGGTAATGTTCACATTAAACTCAAAGAAGCTGAGGAAGATGTCAAAGCTAAAATAGTAATTTCAGACAATGATCCTCATAATGAATCTGCTTTAAATGGCGTGGTGCAAGCTCAGAATGTTTATAATTCAAGAGAGGTTCAATATAATACCATGATCAGGCAGAAATAAAAAATAAAATAGGTCAAAGAAGGTTCAGCTAATACTAAATTTTTTCATACAAATGTCAATGTCAGACATACCAAGAACCTTATCTGTGAAATGGAGGATGAAAATGGGAATCTTATCACTGATCAAGACCAAATTGCAAATCTTTTAGTTACTTTCTTTGAGAAGAAATTTAAGTTTCAAGAAACACAAATAGATGATTCTCTTCTTGAAGTCATTTCATGTCTCATTGCACCTGATGATCAAACCTTGCTTGATGCCATTCCTTCTGGAGATGAAATCAAAACAACTATTTGGGATATTGATGCTCAGAATGCTCCTGGATCTGATGGGTTTTCAGGTATGTTCTATAAAGAATTTTGGAATATCATTCAACATGATTTCATCAATGTTATTCAATATTGCTGGACTAGAAGATTCATTCCTAAGGGTCTTAATTCTAACTTTCTTACCCTTCTACCAAAAGTGCAAGGAGCTAAAACATCTAATCGATATATGCCAATTGGTCTAAGTAATGTCATCTTTAAAGTATTCACTAAAATCATCACAACAAGGATGGGAACTTTTATTTCAAAACTTGTTTCACCACAACAGGTTGCTTATATAAAAGGAAAGAGCATTCATGAACAAATTCTTTTAGCTTCTGAACTTGTCAATGAGATGAAATTTAAAAGAAGAGGTGGTAATGTAGGCTTGAAACTTGACATTTCCCAAGCTTTTGATTCTGCCAGTTGGCCTTTTTTATTTAAAGTTCTTCAAAAATTTGGTTTTTCTGCAAACTGGTGCCAATGGTTACATACTCTTTTTGACTCAGCAAAATTGTCAGTTCTTTTGAATGGTGGTCCTAGAGGTTTTTTCTCCATGGGAAGAGTATTGAAGCAAGGAGATCCTCTTTATCCAATACTTTTCGTATTAATGGAGGAAGTTCTGAGTAGAGGTTTAACATATTTGGTTAATTCTAGAAGACTGCAGCCAATGATTAACAGAAAAGGTATACATCCAACTCATTTGATGATTGCAGATGATGTTCTAATTTTTAGTAATGATTCAAAAACTAGTTTAGAGCATCTCACTAATCTGCTTAACAAGTATCAAGACAGTTCTGGTCAAATTATTGATAGAGCCAAAATCAAATGCTTTGTGGATGGTTGTCCAACAGCACAGCAGCAACAAATTTCAAATCTTCTACAAATGGAGCTTACTTCCTTTCCAGATAAGTATTTGGGAGTTATCTTGCTGGCTGGAAAAGTTAAATTTTCTACTTTTTGGTCAATAGTGGAAAAAATGCAAAGTGCTTTATCTATTTGGAAAGGCAAGTTACTATCCTTTCATGATAGATTAGTACTTATTAATTCTGTCATTTCTAGTTTTCCTCTTTACAGTATGGCAGTTTATAAATGACCCAGTACTGTGATCAAAGAATGTGAAAAAATAATGAGGAATTTCCTTTGGTCAGGAAATAGTGAAATAAGGAATTTTGAAACTCTAGCTTAGAATAAAGTTTGTACTCCTAAATCTGAAGGAGGCTAGGAATTAGAAGACTGCAAGTTGTCAATAAAGCTTTGTTAATGAAGATAATGTGGCAGTTACATAATTCAGATGATATTTGTGCAAAATTTTTTGCTGCTAAGTATAAAGACAGGTTTGGTCAATGGACCACAAGATGGAAATTCTCCTCAACATGGACTGGTCTTAAATGGGCATAGCAAACCCTTAAAGAAGATACTAGATGGATTATTGGTACTGGAGAGAAAATTTCTATTTGGTTTGATACATGGCTGGGAGAAGAACCTCTCATTGACATCTTTGGCTATACAGATTATATCATAGCTCATTCACATATGACAGTACAGGATTTGATTTTGGATCATAATTGGAATATCTCTTCTGAAATGCAACCTTACATAATCTCCTCTCTTCCAGCTATTAGTGATGTAGAAGACAAGTTAATCTGGTGTGGAGATCCTAAGGGTCAATTTACAACTCTCTCAGCAACTGATAAGATAAGGCATAGAGAACCTGTTCTTTCTTGGCCTTCTAAAATCTGGAAGCCTTTTCTGCATCCTGGTATATCAAGCAATATTTGGAAGCTCATTCAAGGAATCTACATGGATGATCAAAAGAAGGTGCAACAAGGTTATTGTGTTGTCTCCATGTGTTGTATCTGCAAACAGAGCCAGGACAGTATGGAACATCTTCTTTGGTCTTGCAGTTTCAACAAAGCTATTTGGCAGTGGTTAGGTAATACCTTTCAATTCACAACTCCTACTTCTTTTGATGATGTTTTTCAATTTTCAAAACACAAAAGCCCCCTTGTCAGAGAAGTATGGTTAACTGCTGCTTTTGCTACCTTGAGAGAACTCTGGTTCCAAAAGAATAAGAAGTTCGTTGAGAATGTACAGCCAAATTTAAATAGATTCAAGAGTAGAATCTTAAGTCTGGTTCACTATGGAAGCTATAGAATGCAGGGTATTAGATGGCATCATGATTATGACTCTCAGATTCTTCATTTATTTCACGTATCTGGCTAAGGAAGGAGCTAGCTTAACTATGGATGCAAAGATCAATTGTTGGAAGACTTTTTTCATTAAGTCTTATTCAACTATCAGATACAATTTACTCTAGTTTTGTTGTTTACTTAGCCTTTCTTTTTGTTTGTTGTTTTTTTTGCTCTCCTTTTTTGCTTTTGTCATTTTTTTGTATGAACCATTAAGTTTTTCGTTCTAATAAAAATTGTAACTTAGAAAAAAAAAAAAAAAAAACGTGGTATTTAGCCATATTCATCTTAACCATAACTAGTTCAAATGACTCAAATGAAACTAGTTAGAGAGTTGTTCAATTGCTTAGATCTCATAGAAGTATACAAGACACAATTGAAGCAAAATCGATTTTGATTCACTAGAATCAATTCATGAACATCATAGCCAAGGTTTGCAAAAGATTGCATTCTTTATTATATAAATGTTTTAGTTCATGAACAAACCGATTTTAGAAAGTAACCTACTTAAGTATGCAAACGGGTATGCATACCTAAGTAGCCGGACTGAGTTTGGTCACGCCAGTACACGTACGGGCATGCATACCAATTCAAATTCCAAACTCCAACCGAAATTCACGGAACCCAAACTTCCGCCAGTACGTGTACGGGTACACATACCTAAATTCCGGACTTCCAACAACCAACCAGTACGTGTACAGGTACACATACTTAGGTTCCGGTTTTGGATTTTTACACAAATGTGAATACACACTATGTTTATATCCAAATATGGTTACTTTTTATAAACTCTCATTTCAATCATTGAGACTTTCTTAGAGGATCTGAAAGGTGCATAGTCAGGAATCATGCAGCGTTGTTAATGTCCTGAAGGCGTTTAACCCCCTCAACAAACAATTATATAGGAGATCCGTCTGAGTCTATACACGGTCTCTCTACATAGTCGGGAACAACGAGTGTCGCTGACGTCCTGAAGGCGTTAAGCCCTCTCAACAAGAAATTATGTAGGAGGACCGCCCAATCATTCTTATATGTAGAGGTGGGTCTATATATGTATTCAGGGAACAACAAGTATTGTCGACGTCCTGAAGGCGTTAAGCCCTCTCAACAAACAATTATGTAGGAGGACCGCCCAATTATGTTATTCTACATAGAGGTCATGATGAAATGTGTAGCATCGAACACTCAGCTAGTGGGAGGCCTTTCGAGAAACATATTCATCATGGCTCTGAGAGGAACTCGATTAGAGATCGTGAAACGGTTCATGGATTATAAAATATGAATCGTCGCATGCGTTCCTGAAGCCGAGTCAGAAACATGTTATATCATGATTTTACGATTTTGACCTTTTGTTGAAAATCCACCATCAACAAGGACTTATAGGTTGAAAAGTTTAATATTGTGGTATATTTGGGTACCCTCGTCTTTTCAAGTTGCTTCACAACTCTTAAGGCAGAAATCCTCGTGGAAAAGACAATAGCCTTAGCTGGGAAATTACATTCCCGGTGTTTGTTGTTGTTTCATTAAAAACCTTGGAGATTAACAAAACCCTATGGAAAAAGCAACCTCGGTGAAGGAAAATAGTTCAACACAACATTAGATGCTCCCCCTGATGTAAAACAATTTTCATTAGTCTAATGAAGTCAAAAGGAGTTTATTACACTTTACAATGATGACTTGAATGTTTATAAGACTATGTTGTTGATTCTGAAAGTTACTTTGCATATCGCATTTCATTTCATTGATTCAGATATTCTCAGTAATATCAACGCGATCTTTATGTCTTCAACGTTCAACATACTTGATTTTTTAGTGTTGTCTCGCTAAAAACCTTATCGAGTAACAAAACCCTTTGAGAAAAACTATTCTTGATCGAAGGGAAAAAGAATACAACACGGATTCAATTTCGAAGTAAAATATGTCGAACGATCCAACTTGGGTCAACTGGATCAACTAGGAAGTCAACTGAGTCCACACCGGGTCAGGTATGAGTCAAGGATTCAGGATTCTAATCATCTAAGTCAGATCTGAGTCAGTGCTAACTCAGCTGACTTGGTTTAATTCTGGACAAAACCATTGCACAGTCTTGCATAGGCCATATGTTGTGTTGCACCATCTTGCACAGTCGTACCTTCTTCACAGATGCAGCTTTAGTTCTGTCCATTCAACCATCTATAACTGCAATTTCTTTGTAATTCTCAGATGCACTTCATTCTTCATGACCAGTTAAATAGCTCACCATCACATCCTGCACCAATCACCACAGTGTACAACTTCACCTCTAGCTACTGAATTGCAGCTGCAACTCTCCCTTATAAAGCAGCATAACTACCTGCAATTGTATCAGCCATCACCACTTGTTCTCCCAGCGACAAATACCCATTCAAACTGCATATTCACCTGTAGATTCAACTCATTGCTTCCACTCGACAGTAGCTCCATCCTTAGTAGCAGCACCCCTTCTTTGTTTGAGATCTCTTTAAGAACAACTCAAACTAGAGCCATCCTCTCTGCTTTAAATCCACAAGACTCGTCTCCATTCATTCTCTAGCACCAACTACGACTTCATATACTCTTTCAAAGTAACAAATCTGTCACCACTGTAGTTCAGTAACTCCACCTACAATTTTATATCACATCCATTGTCTGAGCACCTCTAACACAGTCCATTTGAGCTTCACATTTCAGTTCACCAGTAACTCATTACCAATTCCATTTTGCAGCTTATACATACTCGACTGCAACCTCTTCCTTTCAGCTCATTCATCCTGCAAAGCGAACAAAGCTACAGCTCCACTGAGACTGCCATTTAATTCTTCATCGCAACACAACACCACCATCATGTTCTCTGTTGAACAACTGCAATCTAATTGTTTATCTGAGCAACACAACATATTCTTTCCCTGTGATGCCAACAGTGCCTCCTTCCATGAACATCACATCATCATCTGTTTCCTGCAACGGATCTAGGATCCAAACCTGCAAAAACTTGAATTCACCAACACCAGCAGCTCCAGTTCAGTTATCCAGAACCAGTTCATAATCACCACCACTGCTCTTCTTTCCTTGCAATATCTACCACCCTTTCACCTCATGGCAACCATCTCAAACACAATCTCAATTCCAACAACACCATAATCTTAATTTCTCATAGAATCACCACCTAAGCTTCATTGTCACCAACACAAGACTCATCACAGACCCTAATTGCTTCACACAACACAAGATTTACATCATCATCTTCTCGATTCATCAGGCCATGTAATCTTCATCCCTGTAAGAATTCATCCTACACATTCATCTAAACTTCTTCTCCCCTTCTGTCTCAATTATAGAATCATCACAATCAGCAATTTCCTCTTCTTCCATTCCTGTATCAAGAACTGCACTTCAAACACACAACTCCAAACCCTGACTTCCATTTTATTATCAGGTTTGCTACTCTGTTGGTATCAACTCACTGCCAATCTGCTTCCAGATTCATGTTCTAACTCAAACTCAAGATACCCCATCCATTAATTTCTCAAATCAATCCTCTCCATTAACTGCTCAGCTAAAAACCCTTTTTATTTCATCTCAAATTACTCCACCAGATTTACTAACCACAAATCTGAGCTCTTCTCTGATTTCTCAAATTAACCCAAACACAAATCTCTTTGATTTCATTTTCAACAGTAGCAGATACATTCACCACAAACCCATTGTTCACAGAACTTGAATTTTAGTTCCCATCTCACTGCAATTTTGAATTCCTATTCTTCAACAACAAACCCTAACTTCTTATCTTCTTCAACAGCAACAGTCTCTCTCTCTCGATCTGTTCTTCACAATTTCTCATCTCTTCGTTAGATCCCCTTTTCTGAAAATCGATTCTAAATCACCATCAATTTCTTCCGCATCTTCTCTGTTGACATGGTGTCGCCGTCACAGACAGGCAGAGAAAGAGAGATGCAAATGATAAGAGAAATGATAATTTCTCTGAATTTTAGATATTGGTAATAGGTGAAACTGTTAACGACACCCCACTTTAGTGGTTAAGGGGTAACCAGCTCACTCAACAGCCTAGTTCTCTGTTCAACTGTCAGTTATGTGAAACTGACAGTTCGTTCTCTACTCTTCCTTGCGTAGTCTAGTCTGCTCCAAGTATGACTCGCTTGTGAATCAAGTTTTTCGCCTTTTACGCTCCAAATGTACGATTTCTCTTACTTTTGCTCCAAATGACTCCAAAGTACCTAATATACTCAAAAGCAAACATAAGAGATGCAATTCACAAGGATAATAGCAAAGAAAGCATAAATACTAGATATAAAATTAGGTGTTTTACAACACCTATCAAATTCCCCCACACTTAGACTTTGCTAGTCCTCGAGAAAATCAAACGAAACTTATTCTAAAGGATACATATAACTCCATCTCATGAGGGTTTACTAGAGATATATACCCACAAAACCTACTTTTCCAACTTACTAGTTCTCCGTAAAGATATCATCCAACGCGCTAAGAAGACATAGAGATTCTGCACACTAGTCATAAGAAGTTAGACACATAAATGAACACAAACTCATCCTTAAAAGTTGAGAGATAAATAACCATCCCTTCTCGAAAGAAATTCGGGTTCGGAGTGATCAAAAGTCTCGACTCTGCCTCACAAGAAAGGGTTTTATGATATTGCTCTCAATAATAAACATCTTTTTATGGGTTACACATGTGTCGAGGTAGGAATGAAGAGAGCATCCTGCGACACGTTGAATAGGTAGGAAGGCAAAAACCCTCCGAATTGTTTTGAAAACCCACATCTTTTAATATTTTTGAAAACCCTTTTTTCTGACAATCTCTAAGAAAGGAAATCAACCACTTAACGAAGGTGGGGATATGCTTACTTACCTCGTTATTCGTTCGGCGTGCAGTTAGCACCACTCTCACAGCATCCATAGAAACGTCTTCGGTCTTCAATCCTTGTCTTCATCTTCGTCTTCGGTCTTCAACTCTTGATGATGAAATCTTGAGCTTCGTAGAATCTTGACAATGTGATTCTTTCCTCTAATTCCTTGTTGCTTGAAACTCCATTATAAATATTTCTTCTTCCATTGGCTTTATTGAATGAATACAAAACCAAAAGCGAACTAAATAAACCAAAATATGGTACAATGATTTTTTTTCTCTCTTTTTTTCTTTTCTTTTTTTTTTCTTTTTTTTCCTTTTCTTTTTCTATTCTTTTTTTTTTCTTTTTCATCTTTTTTTATGGAGACCTAGCATAATGATGACCATGTCTCAATTATTTTTTTTGAGACAAGAGAAAATAATACAAATACAAAATAAAGATAAAATAAAAATGCAAGTACAAAGGCCATGGTGTAAGTACTTTACCGCTTGGTTCTTCACAACTTGTATGTCTCGATATCATAAACTTCTTGAATTCTCATCTTGATAATCTTCACTCTTGTACAATAGTCTTCAACTTGTGAAAATTATGCTCCTTGTCTTGTTGCTATACTTGAATCTGAAATCTGCTCATTTCTGTACCGTTGCTTGTAAACCTTGAACGTCTTCAACTTTCCTTCGAATTTGTGATGCTCCTCTTGTTGATGATGATGGTGTTTTTATGGATCTGTTGGTGTAGAGAGAGATAAAGTGGATGGTGCTAACTGCGAACAAGATTACAAGTGGTATGTAAGTTAGCAATTCGATGTCACCATTCATGATTGATAAAATATCATTCAAGAGATCAAAATAGTGCTTCTATTGGTGGGAGGTTGGGTAGCTCACCATTCTACCCGGAGTTTACGTACGGTGACACACACTCTAAAAGCTCAAATTTAGACAGGTACAAAGAATTGAAAGTCGGTGCCTCTCATGATGTAACATGGGTAGTCTCCACTATAGGGGACCACTACTCTAATACCGAATTCAGTCTGCACCTCATTTTCCACTGGGATGGTTAAATCCAACTTTAACTCTCATACAAGTAAGAAACCCGATCATGTTCTCTGTCATCTCTAAGTTCAGTCACTCTTATGAGAATCTCGATGTAATCTTAGCGACATATTATGTGACTCTAAACTAACTACAAGTTGGAGTTTTCTTATTCACTATTTTACACAAAAGTTGAAAATTTCATGAAAAAAAAAGTACAATGCAAAAGATTAACCACTCCCCCACACTTAACTTTACATTGTCCTCAATGTAAATTGAGTCATCCAAAGTAAGTTAAGGTGGGAAATTCTAACATGATATGTGACAAGAAATTAGAAAAAATAAAAACAAAACAAGACAAGACATACTCATCCTATGGGTTGCCTCCCATTTAGCGCTTTGTTTAAAGTCGACAGCCCGATTATCTCCTTGCTTTCTATGACTCCTCCAGAGGTAGTGCATCCACAAAATTAGCTCCTTCCACCACTTCGGAAGTGAAATTCTCATAATATGGTTTTAACCGGTGCCCATTAACTTTAAGTTCCTTGCCTGTAGATATGCTACGAATTTCTGCTGTACCATGAGAAAACACATTAGTAACAATAAAAGGTTCAATCCAACGTGACCTTAATTTACCCGGAAATAAATGCAAGCGAGAATTAAACAAAAGCACTTTCTTCCCAATGCAAAATTATTTCCTAGAAATCATGTTATCATGAAATGCTTTCGTCTTTTCCTTGTAAATGTGCGAGCTTTCAAATGCATCATTGCGAAGATCCTCTAGCTCTTGGAGTTGTAACTTCCTTTGATTTCCAGCCCCATCCATCTCCATATTCAATTGCTTAATATCCCAAAACGCCTTATGCTCAATTTAAATGGGTAAATGACAAGGTTTACCATACACAAGCCTAAAGGGAGACATACCGACAGGTGTCTTGTATGCAGTTCTATAAGCCCACAAAGCATCATTAAGTCGCAAGCTCCAATCTTTCCTTGTTGGATTCACCGTCTTCTCTAGAATGGATTTCACCTCCCGATTAGAAACCTCGGCTTGTCCATTTGTTTGGGGATGATAAGGTGTTGCAATCTTGTGCGACACATTGTACTTCTTCAACAAGGTTTGTAAGATCCTGTTTTTGAAGTGAGAACCCCCATCGCTAATTATGGCTCTTAAAATTCCAAACCTTGCAAAGATATTAGCTTGCACAAAATTTGAAACCACTTTAGAATCATTAGTTGGGGTGGCCTTAGCTTCCACCCATTTCGAGACATAATCAATAACAAGTAAGATATAAAAATTCCCATGAGAGTTGACAAAAGGACCCATAAAATCAATACCCCATACATCAAAAACTTCAATAAATTGAATAAAAGTTTGTGGCATTTGATTTCGGGCACCTAGATTGCCTGTTCTTTGGCACCTATCACAAGTTGTACAAAATATATATGCATCCTTGAACAACGTTGGCCAATAGAAACCGCTTTCAAGTACCTTGTGAGAGGTTCTCTTACTCCCAAAATGTCCTCCATAAGCATAGGAGTGACAAAAAGACAAGATAGAGTTAAACTCGGATTCGGGAACGCACCTTCATAATACTTGGTCACTACCTTGTTTCCATAAGTATGGATCATCCCATATGTATTGGTTCCCTCACCTCTTAAGGTTGTCCCTCTCAGCACGAGACAATTTCTTTGGGATTTGTTTAGACACCAAGTAATTGACAATATCGGCATACCATGGTTCTCCAAAGGCAATTGAGAATAGTTGCTCATCCGGGAAACTTTCACGCAATGGGATAGATTCCTTGTCCACAGCAAGACGACTCAAGTGATCTGCAACTGTGTTCTCAATTCCTTTCTTGTCTTTGATTTTAATATCAAACTCTTGCATGAGTAAGATTCATCGTATAAGCCTCGGTTTCGCTTCTTTCTTCATTAGCAAGTACCTAAGTGCTGCATGATCAGAAAAGACAACAGCTTTTGTACCAATTAGATAAGAGCGAAACTTTTCTAAAGAAAAAACAATAGCTAACAACTCTTTTTCAGTGGTTGTGTAGTTTTGTTGGGCCTCATTTAACGTTCTAGAAGCATAATAAATAACATGAGGTATCTTCCCCACACGTTGCCCAAGCACCGCACCAACCGCATAATCACTTGCATCACACATGAGCTCAAAAGGCTTGCTCCAATCCGATGGTTTAATGATAGGGGCTGAAATCAAAAGTTCTTTCAAACGATTGAATGCCGCCATACACTTTTCATCAAAGTTAAAAACCACATCTTTTTGCAATAAGTTGCAAAGTGGTGATGCTATATTGGAAAAATCCTTGATAAATCTACGATAAAAACCTGCATGACCAAGAAAAGAGTGTATCTCCCTCACCGTAGTGGGAGGGTCTAAAGCACGAATAAGGTCTATTTTAGATTTATCGACTTCCAAGCCTTTAGAAGATATTATATTGCCTAAAACTATGCCATGAGTTACCATGAAATGGCACTTCTCCCAATTTAGCAAAAGATTTGTTTCAACACATCGTTCAAGGATTAGTGACAAGTTGTGCAAGCAAAGGTCAAATGAATCACCAAAGACACTAAAGTCACCCATAAACACTTCAGTTATGTTTTCAACATATTCTGAGAAGATACTTACCATAAACCTTTGAAAGGTAGATGGAGCATTGCACAAGCCAAAAGGCATCCTTCTATAAGCAAAAGTACCGAATGGACAAGTGAAAGTGGTTTTCTCTTGATCCTCCGGCGCTATCATAATCTGATTGTAACCTGAATAGCCATCAAGGAAGCAATAATAAGAGTGTCCAGCTAAACGTTCAAACATTTGATCAATAAAAGGCAATGGAAAATGATCCTTCCTAGTGGTAGATTTCAGTTTCTTGTAATCAATACAAACCCTTCAACTGGTTTGCACACGAGTTGGGACAAGTTCGTTCTTATCATTCTCCACCACCGTCACACCTGATTTATTCGGTACTACTTGTACCGGGCTCACCCACTTGCTATCGGATATGGGGTAAATAACACCCACGTCCAAAATCTTTAGTATCTCCTTTTTCACAACTTCCATCATGGGAGGGTTCAAACTACTTTGCGCTTCCCTTGTAGGCTTTGCATCGTCCTTCAAACGGATTTTGTGCATACATACGGCAGGGCTTGTACCCTTGATATCAGCAATTTTCCATCCTATGGCCGTCTTGTACTTCCTTAGCACCCTTAGAAGTTTTTACTCCTGTAATTCACTAAGCTTGTTAGAAACAATCACAGGTAAATCTTCCTTGTCACCCAAGTAAAAGTACTTTAGGTGATCGGGAAGAGGTTTCAATTCTTATTTTGGAGATTTAACAATTGAAGGTATAAGCTTTTCATCACTGCATGGTAAAGAAATAAAACATATATTATGAGTTTCTGGGCATCCTTGTAGTGAATTAAGATCACCAAGGGATTTCTTGACTTCATTACCACACTCTACACCTTTATCCATGGATGTAGTTAAAATGGTTTCAAAAGCATCATCACCATTCAATTCAAACATTTTTTGTGCCAATGTATCCATAACATCAATGGAGAAACAAGAGTGGACATCGCTAGGATATCTCATCGTCTCGAAAATGTTGAAACGTATTGTTTCTCCATCAAACTCCATAGTTAGCGTTCCCTTGTCCACATCAATAATGGTTTTCGCCGTTTTCATGAAGGGACGCCCAAGTAGCAATGGAAGAGACGAGTCCGGTGAACCTTCATTCATCTCTAACACACAAAAGTCAGCTAGAAATACTAATTAATTAACCTGCACAAGAACATCCTCAACAATACCCATTGGGTAAACATTAGAGCGATCGGCTAATTGCAATACAATTCCAGCCTTTTTAAGAGGACCTAACTCAAGTGAATTGTACATAGATGTAGGCATAACATTAATGGATGCACCTAAATCCAACATATCTTTGTTAAATGTGGTGTTACCAATTGTGACTGGAATGTCAAAGCTACCGGGATCCTTACATTTCAGTGGGAGCTTGTGTTGTAAGATTGTCGAAGCATTCTCCCTCACACTTAGCACTCCATTACCTTTGAGCCTTTGCTTATTGGTACACAAGTCCTTCAATACCTTCGCATACTTGGGAACTTGCTTGATAGCATCAATGAGTGGTATGTTCACATGGATCTTTTTAAGAATGTCTAAGATCTCCTTTTCTAGTTCCTCCTTCTTGGAACTTGCAAATCTGCGAGGAAAAGCTATAGGAGGAACATAAGTGGAAACCAGAGTTTTAGAGTTAGGAATAGGTACCTCGGGTGTTAGGGGAATTTTATCCCTCTTTCCTCCAAAACACGGCTCCTTTGGTTTTCTTTACCCAAATCAGTAACTTCGGGTTGCACAAGTTGTTTACCGCTTCTCAATGTAATAGCATTGACACCCTCTTTTGGGTTGATAGGTTGAGAAGGGAGTTTCCCAATATTTTGTGCCTTCAACTTGTTTATATCAATCAACATGGAGCCCATTTGTGTCTGCAACTCCTTGATAGCACTCTTAGTTTCTTGTTAACTTTCTTTAAACATGGTAGAAATGCCTTGCATAACAGTTTGAAGCTTCGCATCGATATCGGAACCTTGATTTTGCATTGATTGTTGTTGTTGCGGTTGAAATTGTTGTTATTGTGGTTGAAATTGTTGTTGTTGTGGTTGAAATCCACCCGAACGGTTGAAAGTAGGTTGTTGGACTGCACCTTGCTTGTTGGCATAGCTAAAATTTGGATGATCTCTCCATCCCGGATTGTAAGTGTTGGAGTAGGTATCATACCGTCTTTGCTGATTTGGAAAGACCGCACTAGCTTGCTCCAACTCTTCACCATATGAAGGTAAAATAACTGCAGCCATCTTTTCCATCATTTGCTCCATATTATCCATTTTCTGATCACGGTGTGATGATGAATCCGTAACTTCATGCACTCGCCTAACCATTGGTTCACCTCTTGTGTGGAATTGTTGCGAGTTTGCAGCCATGTTTTCAATCAACTCGGTAGCTTGGGCCACCGTTTTGTTCACTAGTGCACCACCACCCGATGCATCAATAAGATATCTATCACTTGATTGGAGACCTTCGTAGAAGTATTGGATTATCATAGCGTTACTGAATTGATGATGTGGACAGCTTTCCACTAATCTCTTGTACCGCTCCCAACATTCATACAAAGATTCTCCCACATTTTGCTTTATCCCACATATCTTTTTGCGAATTTGGGTAGCCTTTGACGCAGGAAAATATCTCTCTAGAAAGAGTTTCTTCAACCCGTTCCATGTAGTGACGCTTCCAGATAGCAAAGAGTACAACCAATCCTTAGCATTGTCCACCATAGAAAATGGAAAAACTTTCAACATTGCACCGTCGGCATCAGCCTCCGTTGGAAGCATGTCCTTGCAATGGTATGGAATTCCATAAGATGCTTGTTTGGGTCTTCATTCACCATGCCATGGAACTTTGATAACTCTCTAAGCAATCTCGGCTTGATCTCGAAGGTTGAGTTTGTCTCAATACACCACCGCTGTGCATCAAGCCTATGAGAAGCCAAGTCCTTGAGTGTACGATTTGCATCACCCATTGCTTCTTCTTCTTCTTCAATTAGTGGTTCTTCTACAAATGGAACCTCTTGTTGTTCTTCTAGTTGTAACTCTTCTTCCACTTCTAACTCTTGTTCTTCCGTCGTGTCTTGACTTGGTTGGAGTATTGTGCCTCTTCGATTAGCTATCCCGCACCTTGGATAGTTCCAATCTTTAGAAGCCAGGGATTAGGTACCTGAAAACCATTCTCGCAAACAAGTGAGAAACAAGATAAGAAACAAAAATAAATATGAAAGCAGAAATGATGATAAGAAACTAAAAACTTAATAACAAGCTGTGTATGCCTCCCCGGCAGGCGGCGCCAAAATTTGATCGCTGTCGTATGCGTCAAAAATAATATTACTTTCTCACAACTTAAAATATATAATATAGTAAGGGTCAGAAAGGATCGTTCCCACAGAGAGGCTTTTTGTTGTTATAAAATCTCAGTTTCTTAGTAACCAAGAGGGGAATTTTTATTTTTATCTAAGCAATAAAAGTAATTGAAAGCAATAAAATAATTTGAATAATCAATAAGGAGAAGATATTGGTCACGGGATAGTATCAAACATGTATTGTCATCAATGACTAGAATTGATATTTTAATCTCTCATTTATTAAAAGTCCTAGGATATCTTGATTGCAAGTATATCCCGTTAATTTCCCGATTTTATCACAAACAACATTAAAAGATGTTATTGTGAAATCTACCTAGAAAGCAACCTAAAGTGTAAAAGCACAATTAAGTTTAACTCCCTAAGAGCAATAAGTTCTATGAAATAAGAATAATCAATGCAAACAAACGTGTAAAAGCACTAATTCGTTTTAACAAAGTTTATCATTCATATGTGACTAATAGGATATATCACTACAAGCACTACTCACATTTACGCTACTTGTAATCAGGAATTTATCACTTTCTCGTATAATAAAACCTAATCTAGCAATAGATATGAAGACCAATCTGATTGATTCTGGACTCAATCAAACTAGCACTCAAATCATGCAACAATATTAATAATGAATCAAAAACAATAAAGTTCAGACAAAACTAATCCATTGATTTAAATATCATGCTTGAGAAATCAACTTTTATCCCATAACCAATAATAGTATTTAGCTACTCATAGCTTTTGAGTTCATCATAATTATAATCAAAAATGAATTGAAGAAGATGAAAAATAAACGAAAGCAAACCCTAGTCGCCGCTCTCCAAAACTCCAAGTAGAAAATACGTGATCCCAAAGGAAGTAGAAAACTTTCCTTTAGACTTTCCTCTTTCAAAAACTAGGTCTTCAAAGCCTAAAGTCCAAGTGGTCCAACAAGCCCATATGTGAAAACACCCATGTAGAAAATATGTCCCAAAAGAGGTCGTCGGAAACTGGTAAAATGGCCGGAGAAGTCGCCGGAAATAACTCAGGTGGCCGGCAAAGTCCACCCAGTCACCGGTCAAACGATCCAACTCGGGTCAACTGGATCAACTAGGAAGTCAACTGATTCCACACCTGGTTAGGTATGAGTCAGGGATTCAAGATTCTAATCAGCTAAGTCAGATCTGAGTCAGTGCTAACTCAGCTGACTTGGCTTAATTCTGACCAAAACCATTGCACAGTCTTGCACTGGCCATATGTTGTGTTGCACCATCTTGAAGCATTACCAATTTCAATCCCATCTGTGATGGTCGTACCTTCTTCACAGCTGCAGCTTTAGTTCTGTCCATTCAACCATCTATAACTGCAATTTCTTTGTAATTCCCAGATGCACTTCATTCTTCATGACCAGTTAAATAGCTCACCATCATAGCCTGCACCAATCACCACAGTGTACAACTTCACCTCCAGCTACTGAATTGCAGCTGCAACTCTCCCATATAAAGCAGCATAACTACCTGCAATTGTATCAGCCATCACCACTTGTTCTCCCAGCGACAAATACCCATTCAAACTGCATCCTCACCTGTAGCTTCAACTCATTTCTTCCACTCGACAGTAGCTCCCTTTTTAGTAGCAGCACCCCTTCCTTGTTTGAGATCTCTTTAAGAACAACTCAAACTAGAGCCATCCTCTCTGCTTCAAATCCACCAGACTCGTCTCCGTTCATTCTCTAGCACCAACTACGACTTCATATACTCTTTCAAAGTAACAAATCTGTCACCACTGCAGTTCAGTAACTCCACCTGCAATTTTATATCACATCCATTGTCTGAGCACCTCTAACACAGTCCATTTGAGCTTCACATTTCAGTTCACCTATAACCCGTTACCAATTCCATTCTGCAGCTTATACACACTCGACTGCAACCTCTTCCTGTTCAGCTCATTCATCCTGCAAAGCGAACAAAGCTACAACTCCACTGAGACTTTCATTTAATTCTTCATCGCAACAGAGCACCACCATCATCTTCTCTGTTGAACAGCTGCAATCTAATTGTTTATCTGAGCAACAAAACCTGTTCTTTCCATGTGATGCCAACAGTACCTCCTTCCATGAACATCACAACATCATCTGTTGCCTGCAACGGATCCAGGATCCAAACCTGCAAAAACTTGAATTCACCAACACCAGCAGCTCCAGTTCAGTTATCCAGAACCAGTTCATAATCACCACCACTGCTCTTCTTTCCTTGCAATATCTACCACCCTTTCACCTCATGGCAACCATCTCAAACACAATCTCAATACCATAATTTTAATTTCTCAGAGAATCACCACCTGAGCTTCATTGGCACCAGCACAAGACTCATCACAGACCCTAATTGCTTCACACAACACAAGATTTACATCATCATCTTCTCGATTCATCAGGCCATGTAATCTTCATCCCTGTAAGAATTCATCCTACACATTCATCTAAACTTCTTCTCCCCTTCTGTCTCAATTATAGAATCATCACAATCAGCAATTTCCTCTTCTTCCATTCCTGTATCAAGAACTGCACTTCAAACACACAACTCCAAACCCTGACTTCCATTTCATTATCAGTTCTGCTACTCTGTTGGTATCAACTCACTGCCAATCTGCTTCCAAATTCAAGTTCTAACTCAAACTCAAGATACCCCATCCATTAATTTCTCAAATCAATCCTCTCCATCAACTGCTCAGCTAAAACCCTTTTTATTTCTTCTCAAATTACTCCACCAGATTTACTAACCACATATATGAACTCTTCTCTGATTTATCAAATTAACCCAAACCCAAATATCTTTGATTTCATTTTCAACAGTAGCAGATACATTCACCACAAACCCATTGTTCACAAAACTTGAATTTTAGTTCCCATCTCACTGCAATTTTGAATTCCTATTCTTCTAAAACAAACCCTAACTTCTTATCTTCTTCAGCAGCAACGGTCTCTCTCTCGATCTGTTCTTCACAATTTCTCATTTCTTGATCAGATCCCCTATTCTGAAAATCGATTCTAAATCGCCATCAATTTCTTCCACATCTTCTCTGTTGACATGGTGTCGCCGTCACAGACAGGCAGAGAAAGAGAAATGCAAATGATAAGAGAAATGATAAGTTCTCTGAATTTTAGATATTGGTAATAGGTGAAACTGTTATTGACACCCCACTTTAGTGGTTAGGGGGTAACCAGCTCACTCAACAACCTAGTTCTCTGTTCAACTGTCAGTTATGGGAAACTGACAGTTCGTTCTCCACCTCTTCCTTGCGCAATCTAGTCTGCTCCAAGTATGACTCGCTTGTGAATCAAGTTTTTCTCCTTTTACGCTCCAAATGTACGATTTCTCTTACTTTAGCTCCAAATGACTCCAAAGTACCTAATATACTCAAAGGCAAACATAAGAGATGCAATTCACAAGGATAATAGCAAAGAAAGCATAAATACTAGATATAAAATTAGGTGTTTTACAACACCTATCACAAGTCCGCGAACTGTCGAAAGTTCTTGTACCGAGAATTTCTGCTGGGATTCCAAATTCGTTCGTGATGTACAAGTCGGCGAACAGGGGAAGTCTCTTTGCCGAGACTTTCTGCTGAGTTTGGAAAAATCTTTCGGTTGCCTTAAGTCCGCAAACTTGTTTGCGAACTTGAGTGGGTTATGATCTAAAGATGTGCTCTGAACATGAAACTTAAATTACTAAGGAATACAGTATGCAAACCGTGGCTATAAATTTCATGAGTCGGTTCAATCGAATCGAATCATCTTTGTTTCAATTGTGTCTTGTGTAGTTACATAAGATCTCATAGCAATTGAACAACTTTCTAACTAGTTCATTTGAGTCAATTGAACTAGTTATGGTGAAGAAGAACAAGGTAAATATGACATGTTCATATGGTTAACCTTTTGGGTTACTATGTTGAACCAACATACACGTACACGTTTGGGCACGGTTTTCACAAACCCAGTAAACGTATATCTCAAGTGTGTGAGATAAGCTAAGTTTTCGATCTAACGGTTGAGAAATATTAGCTTGAATCTAAATCAGGTTTTCATCTAACGGTGAATATTGATTTCTTTGTACCTAAGGCAAAACCCTGATTTGAAGACTATATAAAGGAGACATCTAGCATTGGACAAAACTAATCCCCACATATCTGTGTGATACTAGTGCGCTCGCCAGAGTCGATTCTCCTCTAACCTTTGGTTTTCTTCTCTAAAACCAAGTTAACGACTTAAAGACTTCATTGGGATTGTGAAGCCAGACCGATACTACTTTTATCGTAGTTGTGTGATCTGATCTTGCATCTTCTATCGTACGAGTACAATCTTATTGATTGGCTTGAGATCGTGAGAGTTCTCCGATAGGCAAGATAAAGAAGTCACAAATATCTTCGTCTCACTGTTTTTGATTCCTCGACGTCCTCTTATTTATACAAGTAAGACTGTTGTGAGGTGATTGATTAATCTAGGTTGTTCTTCGGGAATATAAGACCGGATTATCAATTGGTTCCTGATCACCTTGATTTCATATCATAAGACGGAACAAAAACCTAGGGTTTTTCTGTGGGAGACAGATTTATCCTTTGATAGACTTTTCTGCGTGAGACAAATTTGTTTATTATCAAGTCTGCGATTTTGAGTTGCAGCAACTCTTAGTTGTGGGTGAGATCAGCTAAGGGAATCAAGTGCGCAATGTCCTGCTGGGATCAGAGGCATAAGGAGTACAACTGTACTTTGGATCAGTGGGAGACTGATTGGGGTTCAACTATAGTCCAGTCTGAAGTTAGCTTGTAGTAGGCTAGTGTCTGTAGCGGCTTAATACAGTGTGTATGCAATCTGGACTAGGTCCCGGGGTTTTTCTGCATTTGCAGTTTCCTCGTTAACAAAACTTCTGGTGTTTGTGTTATTTCTTTTCCGCATTATATTTTTTATATAATTGAAATAATACAGGTTGTGCGTTAAAGATCATCAATTGGAAATCCGACATTTGGTTGTTGATTGATATTGATTGATCCTTGGACATTGGTCTTTGGTACCGTCCAAGTTATCTCTCTTTGATAAAGACTCGAAGATTTCCATTTGCTTGAGTAAAGATCAAATCGAGAGACTGAGATATAAACTCTTTGATATATTTTTTTATTGATTGAGTCTAACTATGTAGTTGATTCTAATAAAAAGTATATTGGAGTTTGTCCATATAGATTGCTAAGCGAAATATTGGGTGGTGTTGTTAGACCCCCGCTTTTTCAATGTCAATGGTTACTTTTAAGTACATGATTACATTTACTATCGCATTCCAATGATGTTGCGTTGGCGCTGAGCTATATTTAGCTAACAAGTTCCTTGGGGATGTAAAATTTAATCGAGTACATTATTATACTAAGTACAACAATGCGTCTATTATACTTAAATATGGGAATTTCATCTCCCAACACATCTTCTTCATCTTCCTTT
This sequence comes from Papaver somniferum, assembly GCF_003573695.1. Lineage (NCBI taxonomy): Eukaryota > Viridiplantae > Streptophyta > Magnoliopsida > Ranunculales > Papaveraceae > Papaver > Papaver somniferum. Next base: position 103,911,232 of record NC_039364.1, read on the forward strand.
AGACGAAATGGTAACTTACTTACATTTGAACCTCTGAAAAAACGGGGGTCTAACAACACCACCCAATATTTAGCTTAGCAATCTGTATGGACTAACTCCGAAATAATTTGCTAGAGAATCAACTAGACAGTCAGACTCAATCTAGATAAAAGTATCTCAAGGAGTTAATATCTCTCTCTTGTTTTGATATTACTCAAGCTAATAGAAATCAGCGAGTCCTAATCAAACACAAGGAATACTTGGACGGTACCAAAGACCAATGTCCAAGGATCAATCAATATCAATCAACAACCAAAGGTTGAATTTCCAATTGATGATCACGAACGCACAACCTGTATTATTTCAATTATATAAAATATAATGCGGAAAAGAAATAACACAGACACCAGAAGTTTTGTTAACGAGGAAACTACAAATGCAGAAAAACCCCGGGACCTAGTCCAGATTGAATACACACTGTATAAAGCCGCTACAGACACCAGCCTACTCCAAGCTAACTTCGGACTGGACTATAGTTGAACCCCAATCAGTCTCCCACCGATCCAAGGTACTCCTACGCCTCTGATCCCAGCAGGATACTACGCACTTGATTCCCTTAGCTGAACTGACCCACAACCAAGAGTTGTTGCAACCCAAAATCGCAGACTTGATAATAAACAAATTTGTCTCACACAAAAAAGTCTATCAAAGGATAAATCTGTTTCCCACAGAAAAACCTTAGGTTTTGTTCCGTCTTAAGATATGAAAATCAAGGTGAACATGAACCAATTGATAATCCAGTGTTATATTCCCGAAGAACAACCTAGATTAATCAATCACCTCTCTACAATCCTTCCTGACTACACATGCGGTTTTTCGAGGAATCACAAAAGTGAGACGAAGATGTTTGTGACTTCTTTATTTTTCCTATCGGAGAACTCTCACGATCTTAAGCCAATCAATAGATTGTACTCGTACGATATAAGATGCAAGATCATATCAGACAACTACGATAAAAGTGGTATCGGTCTGGCTTCACAATCCCAATGAAATATTTAAGTCGTTAACCTGGTTTTAGAGAAGAAAACCAAAGGTTAAAGGAGAATCGACTCTAGCGATAGCACTAGTATCACAAAGACGTGTGGGGATTGGTTTTGCACAATGCTAGATGTCTCCTTTATATAGCCTTCAAATCAGGGTTTTACCTTAGTTACAAAGCAATCCATATTCACCGTTAGATGAAAACCTGATTTAGATTCAAGCTAATATTTCTCAACCGTTAGATCGAAAACTTAGCTTGTCACACACACTTGGGTAGACATTTACTGGGTTTGTGAAAACCATGCCCAAACGTGTACGTGTATGTTGGTTCAACATTGTAACCCAAAAGATTAACCATATGAGCATTTCATATTAACCTTGTTCTTCTTCACCATAACTAGTTCAATTGACTCAAATGAACTAGTTAAAGAGTTGTTCAATTGCTATGAGATCTTATGTAACTACACAAGACACAATTGAAACAAAGATGATTCGATTCGATTGAATCGTCTCATGAACTTTATAGCCACGGTTTTCATAAAGAATTCCTTAGTAATTTAAGTTTCATGTTCAGAGCACATCTTTAGATCATAAACACTTAAGCTCACAAACAAGTTCGCGGATTTAAGACAACCGACAGAGTTTTCCAAACTCAGCAGAAAATCTCGGCAAAGAGACTTCCGCCAGTTCACGGACTAACACGCAAACGAGTTTTTGGAAAATCCCAGCAGAAATTCTCGGTACGAGAACTTTCGTCAGTTCGCGGACTGAGTACGCGGACTGGGTTCGCGGACTTGGCAAAAACAATTCCTCCAGTTTCTCTCAATCAACAAAGTTCGAAAACTTCGGATTAAGGAATACATGGTTATGTAATCTAAACTCTCATTCAATCATTGAGACATTCGCAGAGGACGTTATATAGCCGTTATTCACAGACCGTTTCACGTCAGAGCAATTCTCAAAATAATTGAAACTTTTCATGACTTTCGTCAATAGGTGAAGATAAACTTGATCAAAGCGAAATGCTTTACCAACACATGATTTCGAGATATAGATAGGCGAGATATACTCGGCTCGAAATATCAAATGTGTATGATCCAGTCTATATGGCATACGACTTTTTGTCTCATAAGAAGTAGGAGATAGAAGAGATAGGCTTTTGAGTGATAGATAAGTTCAAGTCTCCACATACCTTTTTGTTGATGAAGTTCCACGGTTCCTTGATTAGATCTTCGTCGTTGTATGATGAATCGCCATGAAGTCCTTGAGCTCAACTACACTTTTCTATCCTAGTCCGAGACTTAGCTGTGTAGGCTAGAAATCAAGACTCATAGTTTTGGTCACTAACATTGACAAACATGCTTGAGATAGCAACGCTTGCGAGGTCGACTGAGCTATGCTCTAATAATCTCCCCCTTTGTCAATTTTAGTGACAAAACTATTAATACATATGGAATACAAAAAAGATGAACTTTATTGGCTCCTATTCCATAGTCTAATCTTCAACGTTCCCTGAAATATTCGTCCTTCCAAGTACTCCAATGATCCCAAAGGTTGTAAGTTTAGCATCACCGTTGTTGAAGATCCGTAGCTATAACAATGAGAGAAATCGAGATTCTCGATCATCATTATACAGTGACATAGTATTATTATGTAACATCAAAGTCCAATTGCATCACGACTTTAATAATAATACTACGGTGATATGTATCACTCCCCCTTAGTCAATACTCCATCTCACATGGAAATCACTCCCCCTTACACAATGATCCAAAAACCATATGTATATGTAGTAGAACTACACATTAATTCTCCCCCTTTTTGTCAATAAAATTGGCAAAGGTACAAGAACGGGATCCTAACGAAATTTCTGAGAAGAGACGTTTCATAGACTAAAAGAAAAAAATACATACCAACTTAATTTAGATGAAATCATAAAGCCGAAGTTAAATGCAATCATCAAGGAGTTTTAAGATACAAGATAACCCCTATAAAATTCCACAGCCGCACACCCCGCAAGATATTACCATTAAGTACAAGTTCAAAAGAACTCTCCCCATTTGATGGCATTACCGAAAGAACTACAAGAGCGACCTTAATTTCGAAAGAAAAGAATGAGTTATTTAATTGGACACCAAAAACCATAGAAATGATTTTCTATATCCAAAACTCAACCAAATTAATCACAAGTAAACCCATGATTAATTTAATTGGAATACGCAACTAAATCAAACCACAAAGGTGATCAATTTAATTGAAAGTGCTCAACATAAGTAAACTTACGGAGCTACGACTAAGGTAATCATATGGAGATGACTAACTTAATCGTTTACATACTCAACATAAGGAAAAACCTTACGGAATACACGACTACATTAACCAATAGAACATGATTTGTATATCCGTTCATATACTCAACACAAGAATTTGTGGAATATATGAAAACTCAACTAGACTAATTACAAGAGAACCCATAATTAATCTAATTGGAATACAAACAACCAAACTAATCACAAAAGTAATCAATTTAGTTGTCAAAAGATTTGTTCGACAAAAGAAGACTTTCAGAGCAAATAACTAAATAACCAACCAAGATGATTAATTTAGTTCATAATGCTCAATATATAGCATCTTATGGAACAACCAACAAAGCCAATAAGAATAATCGGCTTAGTTGTATCGTTCTCAACATAAGACACACAATGGAGCCTTCACGGTAAAAAATGGATCAATGAAGATCAATATCGTGGATAACATACAAGGATCTATTCTATTTTCCATCATAACGACATAATATACTTTATCCTTGTCAAACAAAAGATTTTATCCTATTTTCCATCAAATACATGACTGCATAGGCATAACTTTTGTAATTGTCAAAAGTCCATTCGTCCTTTCATCAATATGATTATTTATTTATGAACGACTCTACTTTTGACAGAATATGGGACCTTCAAGTTCACGGACGCAAACAATACATATCCCATAATCAAATTGCAATATCACAAAATCATAAAGATCAATACTGCAATAACATCACCCTCCAAATATTTTTAGAATTTAATACCAATAAACCTAAAAAATAACATAAGAAGATGAAAACAAAAATAGCTATGTGTAGTCACAATCATCGCTATTCAAAGCACTAGTTATTCTTCCAACAAATCCAAAAGGAAGACGTACTAGGCAACAAACTAGAACCAAGATCAGACGAAAAACTAAATCTTGTCTGCAACCAGGGATTGAACAAGAACGATTTCCTTAGTTGCCTTCCTTAGTTCTCCTTTTAGGTAGTCGAGATTCCGTGTTGCGATACCAAGTTTTTCGCGTACGACCTTAATGTATCCTAGAAGATTTCCTACCAGTTGTGAAGAAATCTGAATTGGCAGTTTGTCTTCGTTTTCATGATCAAGAGGATGAAAGCATGAGATATCAATAGGACATAGCTCAACATCATAAACCTTGTTGCTTCCCTCCATTGCACACCAAAAAGACTTTTAAAAAAAATTGCACCTCTGGAACACATTATATATATAAGGAATTCCATCAAACCCTAGGAAAACATGACGTTCGTGAGGGTTGGTGCGTGTACTAGAGAACCGGGCCTATGATAGACCAAAGAATACCAAAAAGTAAAAGAAATAGATATTCAGGAGCAAACGGAATAATGTAACATCGAATGCAGTACAATCCTGACAGCTTTCTCAAGATGAAAAATCCAGAGAATCATGAGCATCCCTTTTTAACAAGACAAACATTAAAAAGAGATGCAACATGAACATGTCAGGGTGTAATAAGATGAGCATCTTGCTCATCATTATTCACTTCTTCTTTTTCCTTTTCATCGGTATTTAACAAACTACCTGGTTTAGTTGAAGAAGCATTATCAAGAGAAGATTTAGAAGTACCTGGGTTAACAGCATTCCATGTTTTCTTGATATTCCGTCTCAGTTTGTTTATGTGAATCTTCAGATCAGAGACTCGATTGTTGACATGTAAGAAATTTGGATTGGAAGTCTTGGATTCACAATCCTTTTTGAGAAAGTTAGAGGAACTTAACTCGTTATTCTTTCTCCTGTTCCTTTTTCTCCTTCCAGACTGATTTACAGCACCTGTCACACTTTTGCTGTTTTTCATTCCACCATTGTAGGCATCTTTCGGTTTGAAGACATGATTAGGAAAAGTCTTATCACAGTATATCCCTTGAGGCCGAACAGGGTTGATTCCAATCTGTGATATAGGTTTAACAACTTCTTTAGACATCCAAATAAGAATGTTGTGAAGTTTTTCATTCCTTATCCAAAGACGACACCTTCGCTCAGAGTGTCCTTTGTTTCCGCAGTAATAGCAGTTGAAGCACTTACGTTCAGTGGTTCTCTTTTGAGCAGATTTAGAAGAAGTAGAATCCTTGTTTTTGCAAGTTGACACAGGTTTTTCACATGGAGAAATATTAACAGCTTTAACAAACTTAATCTTACCACAGTTAGGAGCGTCTATTCCTTTCTATCCCAAACCATGTTTATCATGGTGTTCTTTACAGGATCCCAGCATAGAAGACATTTTTGTAGAGCTAGAACCGAACCTATTTAGATTCTCTTCCAGTGATTTTACCTTATTAAGAGCAGCAGTGAGTTTGGTTTCCAAGGATTTCTCTTTGGTAAGAAGACTGTGTTCTTTGTCATTGAAACACTTCTGTTGAGATTCACATCTTGCTTCAGTTTCGGCAAGCCTCTCTTTTAATATACAGAGGTTACGAAGAAGATTATCACATTCAGATTTTTTCGAGCGAACCTCTTCTTCATAATCTTTAACAGTGGATTGTAACAGTTTGTATCCACCATCATAACCTTTGAAGAGTTTTCTCAACTTTCTGTTTTTTTGACAGAGAGGACCCATATACTTTCTCAAGCAAGCAGTTGTCCTTGTTTCTTTCAATTCACGATTAAACAACTTGATGTATTGAGAAACTTCCTCATCAAGACTCTGTCCTTCTTCAGAATCACTATCGTCCGAGAGATCATCCAACTGTTCATCAAGAGATCTTCTCCAGTTGAATGTAGATTCGGCTGAAGGAGACGAGAAGGAGTTTTTCTTAGTGGCTTCAGATCTTTGAAACTTATCTGAGCAGTCCTGTACTGATGTTGCGTTGTCATAGGTAGTACTCTTGTCCATAGAGTCAGATCGCTACAAACACAAACTGATGAGGTTTTAATGTGTTTGCCTGCTCTGATACCAATTGAAAAAGCGGGGGTCTAACAACACCACCCAATATTTCGCTTAGCAATCTGTATGGACTAACTCCGAAATACTTTGCTAGAGAATCAACTAGACAATCAGACTGAATCTAGATAAAAGTATCTCAAGGAGTTAATATCTCTCTCTTGTTTTGATATTACTCAAGCTAATAGAAATCAGCGAGTCCTAATCAAACAAAAGGAATACTTAGACGGTACCAAAGACCAATGTCCAAGGATCAACCAATATCAATTAACAACCAAAGGTCGGGTTTCCGATTGATGATCACGAACGCACAACCTGTATTATTTCAATTATATAAAATATAATGCGGAAAAAAAAAAACACATACACCAGAAGTTTTGTTAACGAGGAAACCGCAAATGCAGAAAAACCTCGGGACCTAGTCCAGATTGAATACACACTGTATTAAGCCGCTACAAACACTAGCCTACTCCAAGATAACTTCGGACTGGACTATAGTTGAACCCCAATCAGTCTCCCGCCGATACAAGGTACAGTTGTACTCCTACGCCTCTGATCCCAGCAGGATACTACGCACTTGATTCCCTTAGCTGATCTCACCCACAACCAAGAGTTGTTGCAAACCAAAATCGCAGACTTGATAATAAACAAATATGTCTCACACAGAAAAGTCTATCAAAGGATAAATCTGTCTCCCACGAAAAAACCCTAGGTTTTGTTCCGTCTTAAGATATGAAAATCAAGGTGAACAGGAACCAATTGATAATCCGGTCTTATATTCCCGAAGAACAGCCTAGATTAATCAATCACCTCTCTACAATCCTTCCTGACTACACATGCGGTTTTTCGAGGAATCACAAACAGTGAGACGAAGATGTTTGTGACTTCTTTATTTTGCCTATCGGAGAACTCTCACGATCTTAAGACAATCAATAGATTGTACTCGTACGATAGAAGATGCAAGATCATATCACACAACTACGATAAAAGTGGTATCGGTCTGGCTTCACAATCCCAATGAAGTCTTTAAGTCGTTAACCTGGTTTTAGAGAAGAAAACCAAAGGTTAAAGGAGAATCGACTCTAGCGAGCGCACTAGTATCACAAAGACGTGTGGGGATTGGTTTTGCAAAATGCTAGATATCTCCTTTATATATCCTTCAAATCAGGGTTTTGCCTCAGTTACAAACCAATCCATACTCACCGTTAGATGACAACCTGATTTAGATTCAAGTTAATATTTCTCAACCGTTAGATCGAAAACTTAGCTTGTCACACACACTTGGGTAGACGTTTACTGGGTTTGCGAAAACCATGCCCAAACGTGTACGTGTATGTTGGTTCAATATTGTAACCCAAAAGGTTAAACATATGAGCATTTCATATTAACCTTGTTCTTCTTCACCATAACTAGTTCAATTGACTCAAATGAACCAGTTAAAGAGTTGTTCAATTGCTATGAGATCTTATGTAACTACACAAGACACAATTGAAACAAAGATGATTTGATTCGATTGAATCGACTCATGAACTTTATAGCCACGGTTTGCATAAATAATTCCTTAGTAATTTAAGTTTCATGTTCAGAGCACATCTTTAGATCATAACCACTTAAGATCACAAACAAGTTCGCGGACTTAAGACAAACGACAGAGTTTTCCAAACTCAGTAGAAAATCTTGGCAAAGATACTTCCGCCAGTTCGCGGACTAGGTTCGCAGACTGAGTTCGCGGACTAATACGCAAACGAATTTTTGGAAAATCCCAGCAGAAATTCTCGGTACGAGAACTTCCGTCAGTTCGTGGACTGAGTTCGCGGACTGGGTTCGCGGACTTGGCAAATCCAATTCCTCCGGTTTCTCTCAATCAACAAAGTTCGAAAACTTCGGATTAAGGAATACATGGTTATGTAATCTAAACTCTCATTCCAATCATTGAGACATTCTCAGAGGACGTTATATAGTCGTTATTCACAGACCGTTTCACGTCAGAGCAATTCTCAGAGTAATTGAAACTTTTCATGACTTTCATCACTAGGTGAAGATAAACTTGATCAACGCGAAACGCTTTACCAACACATGATTTTGAGATATAGATAGGCGAGATGTACTCTGCTCGAAATAATCAAATGTGTATGATCCATTCTATATAGCATACGACTTTTTGTCTCATAAGAAGTAGGAGATGGAAGAGATAGAATTTTGAGTGATAGATAAGTTCAAGTCTCCACATACCTTTTTGTTGATGAAGTTCCACGGTTCCTTGGGTAGATCTTCGTCGTTGTATGATGAATCGCCATGAAGTCCTTGAGCTCAACTACACTTTTCTATCCTAGTCCGAGACTTAGCTATGTAGGATAGAAATCAAGACTCATAGATTTGATCACTAACATTGACAAACATGCTTGAGATAGCAACGCATGCGAGGTTGACCGAGCTATGCTCTAACAACCTCGACTAATCATGAGAGTGCTATCAAGATGCATGTCTTTGTTAAATTGCCTGACAACTTTAGACATATGCAAACTGGTGGAATAATATGCCACAAGCTCAGTATTTGGTCGAGCTTTTCCCAGATTTTTCATCTCAAATTCGGATTTCAAATAGCTTTTATGGTCTTCTATTATATCAAGAGTACCCACCATGTATGTACCATCGACATAGATAGCTACAATTCCAAATCACGAACTTTCTTGTGAATATGCAAGTAAAAATAACTTACTTGTATATCTCCTCCAAATCAAATAGTCACTTAGATAGGTATACCACATCCGCATGATTGTTCAATCTATAAGTGGGCGTTCTATCTAACTGTTAACGCACTTTGTGGTCTAGAGTCACTTGATTTGGGCAACAAAAGTCTATCAAGTACTTTTGTAAATATCTTCTATCTCTTGATTCTTTCAGAGATACGTAATAGCCACATACATATGCTGCAATTTCAAATTCTTTTGAAATTACCAAGCTAACTAAGTAGCGGAACGCTATAACGTCCATTACAAGAGGAAAATTTTAGGGCTTTGTGAGAAAACTCGCTCCACAAGGCGAGTCTTAATACTTCGAGACTTCATTCTTCCCATTGTGCTCTATGGAAGATAATCATGTATGTCTCATAGGCTTTACACTTGGTTGGTTAGCACTACCACACCAAATACCTGTATATTTGTCAAAGAACCAAGTTCTACCTGGATTATGTAGGCCAAATATGCTCTTTGTTGATATTAAACAATAAGAAGCATGGTTCGATATCGTCGTGCTCTATTTTCTTGAGCAACTATATATAAAAATAATCATTAATATGCTCGCACGATCTTTTCATTGACTCGTGTGTGTTCTCATAATCCTTTAGGATTTCATTGTTCTCTGGAATCATTAAACTTTGGAGCGTCCTCCAGTATTGATTCATATACATAGTCAGAGACAATCAAATGACATGATTTCATTAATGATACAAATTAGGTTATGCCTTACTTATCTACTTCCTTTCTAGGTAAGCACTGATCGAACCTGGTGGTCTCTCCACCTTCCTTTATGGAGCCACGGCCTCAACCACACTTCCACTAAGTGTAGTTACAACACCTTAGTTTATAGTGTATATCCCTTATTGAGGATTCGTAACCTTCCAGGTAGGTTTGTAGCTGGTATGGATGATCTCATCACTTCAGCGACATCAATGTACATTTTGAAAAATCAATTATTATTTGTCACTTCACATTTACATTTGTGGAGTACAAGAATCAGTATGAGACACAGTGGGAACACGACAATTCTTGTCGTTCCCTTAGAAAATACTTTTTCTTATCTCCCCCTAACGACGGGAGAACTGTCTCATTAAAATGACAACCCGCAAATTTAGCGGTAAGAGATCTCCATCCAAAGGTTTTAAAACGCGGATAATTGTTGGGAGTAAATATCCAACATATCTACTTAACCATTTTCGTGGCCCGTGATAGTACGTTGTGGACTCGTAATGGCACATATATAGTGCAACCAAAAATGTGTAAGAATACGAATGTCAGGCTTATATCCAATTACCAATTGCCACGCGTAAAAGGTTGACTAATATTGGGTTCTAAAAAGAATTTAAGTAAATGAGCGTTTGATATTGCATATCCCCCAAGCAGTTAAAGGTAGGTTTGTATGCATAACCATTCTTTAGACATCATCTGTAACCTTTGATGATAGACTTTACGAGACCATGAGGTATAGGATGTTCTGCATTGATCCTATTAAATATGTGATAACCATCAAGTCCTTTTGATGTGCACTAGCTATCATTTAAAAGGGGTGATGAGCCCTTACATGTATAATATGTGCTAGTAGTTTTCCAAACGCAAAACGTTTTGGGAACTATAACTAGTTCAAAATGTCAAAACATCCACGAGAGTCATAAGTGACTTTAATGGTCCGCGTTCTGTATGGATATTTGTCTAAATATCACCTTGTTTTCTTTGTAATATGGATTGTTTATCATTTGCATCTTAGGATGGTCTCGATCCTGTTTTACTGAAGACTTTGTGAAATGAGTGATATGCTCTCTTACTTAAAAGCATAATGGAAAGGGAGGTTGTGCATTTAGTTTTTTAAAGAACACTTGTTGAGAGATATGCCGTCATTTCGCATTCTGTCAATCTTTCTCCCGTTTTCGTTCACTCAAATAAAGTGATGTTTGTATGAGTTCTTTCAAAACGATCATCATGTCACAACCAAAGTTGCTTTATGGATATGCCCAAAGCCTGTATGAATCAATTCCCAACATTTTATCTTCGGAGTCAATATGGATTCAATAATCCAAATACTACAGTGATTTACATTTCACTAGATTGACTCATTAGTTTCTCTAAAATATATTTCCTTCCAAATATATTAGAGACTATAAAAGATGCAATCAATTACATTCTCATCATTATGAGGTTCCACATGATATCCATTTGCATGGGTTACTTTGGAATTTAACAAGGTGTGATTATCTGTCGGTACATGTAGAGATTTTGTGACGTCTTTGTTCTATTTTGAAAACAAATTTTGAGCAGTGATGCGCTCGGTGATCCAATCCTCGTAGTCACATTATGAGGAAATAGTTCAACAACTAGTTTAAATTCCTCAAGCTGGTAGGAGGGAAACCACCATCTGTTAGACATTGCGTCTTGAGATATTAAATAAGTGGTGTGGCCTTATTAGTAACAAAAGTGGGATTCAACTCAAGTACTGTATAGTGAATATATGTTATGTTTCAGGCGGGATGATATATTTTTCATCCGGATATATCTCAAGTGCTATAGAGAATTTGTGTCTCGTGGAAATGATGTACTTTTCATTCCATAAGCGCGGACATTGGATCTAGTTCAATTAAATAGTCAATTGGCCAGGAAAAGTTCTTCTTGTCATTAAAGTTGATATCTAAGTATGACCTTCCCATGGAAATTTGTTGTTACTATGGTCCCCGCATTGCGTTGCTTGTACCAATATAGGTAAGAAGATTCATTCCCAACTCTTTGGTGAGAGTTATAATTACATATTAGCTTCATCCCATATTCGGTTGATACCTGTACTTTGGTGTCATTACTACCGGGGGGGATACATCTTTGTCTCATGGTATATATATATATATATATATGTCCCTTTTCACATGCTTTATATGAGTCAGTATGTCCAACCGTAATTACTCAGGGGTTCTTTCCATTTTCAATTTTACTACTTTTGCTTAATTCGAGAAATTTATTTATCTCAACAGGCCAAGAGAATCTCACTACACATGTCAACCAATTACTTTAGGTTGAATAGATTACTAAAGATAGTTATTTTGTTGTCATACTTCAACATATACTGGTTCGTCAGTATCATGGATGAAGTATAGAAATGGAAATTTATTGACTCATATCACCTTTTGTGAGTTATTCCACAAAAATTGGAATACATGTGATTTTATTTGCAACGATTTTGTGAAACTACCGACTCTTTAATAGTCGAGGAAGTGGATTACATTCCACGGAACACTCAAATATGGGGAGACAGTATCAAGTACGCAATAATGGTCCAAGAAATTATAAACCCCAAATAAATACTAAAAAGACAAGGGTACCCAAATACACCACAATCTTTTTGTTTCAACCTATAAGTCCTCTACCGAAAGTGATCGTCTATGTACCGAGTCAAGACAATACAACTATTCGCACTTCATGTGATTATCTATGGAGACGAGATCGAGACAATACAAGAACAAGATAACCTGTGTGATTGACTATGGATACAAGATCGAGACAATATGACAACGAAGTATGTCACTTGATAATAGGTTCGGACTTAACCAAACATTATAGAATCACTATCAAGTAACTAGTGTATAACCCGTGCTACGCACCGGGGTGTCGATTGGTGTGGTGGGGCTTCGCCCCGCCCCGCAGCCCAAATGCCTTTTGAACATTTAAAAAATTCTTGATTTATATATTATCAATCAAAGTTTTGTGTGATACCATTGAGAAGTAGTAAATCTTCCCATTCATAGTAAAACTATGAAAGAACAAAGCAAATCAAAAATGTTAATTTTACCGTAAAAGCTGAGTTTTAAATCACGGTCGCACGAAAATCATTGCAAATATGATTTGTAAAATTACGATTTTCTAAAAATATATATATATATTTTTTTTTATGCAATTGAATATGATTTATAAAATTTTACGGTTTTCTACATCATTTTTCTCACTAACTAATACTTGCAAAAGTGCATTTGTGCAAGAAAATAACGAATATATATTTATTGTCAGATGCCCAACTAAAACAATTAAAACAACATATATATAATCATTAGTTTGTGCCGAATGTTTAAAAAAAATGAATCCAACATCAAAGATATTTAACAAATAAGGAACCAACCAAAACCCGAATTAGCTGAACATGATTACAAATGATAAAATTAGCAAATGATTGATTTGGCCTTTTATTATTATTTTGGGGGACTTAACATTTTGTTCAACCTCTTTTTCTAAGGGCGTGTGGAGCCATTTGTTCAGTATCTCTAAGTGCACTTCTTTAACACTCCTTTTTGGATAAACCCATCTTTAAGTTTCTCAGAAGCATTCCATAGACCTACAATAAATCGAAATTATCTGATTAATTTGTTATGTTGCGTTCTAAAACCAATAGCTTAATTACGAATGTCTCGTTCACAAATTAAACACTTTCGTAGCTCTATCTAGGTCGTTCATATGTGGAGTAAATTGTGTAATCTTCCATAACTTAAAAAATGAAAAACCGTTAAATGGTGAATGACTTTGTTAAATATATGTTTACTCACAAATTATTCCTTGATTCCGTGCATTATGAGGTGAGAGTTGGGTACCCGTGTATAATAAGTAAATACTTAAACTTAACTTCATTGAGTTAATTTATGGGCACCATGAATTTTAAAATGAGATCGTGCATGTTATAGCCAATCACATATCATATACCCGCATCATTATATTGGACAACATGTGCCACTTGAAAAATATCTAAGAGTAAGAGGAAGATGTTCTCTGTTAAGTGCAGATTATCACAGAAACAAATTCCCCTTTCAAGGAATGGATGACTTATAGGATATGATTTTGTGAGACATTTTAACCAAGAACAATCAATAAAACATTAGCTTGAATCCTTTTTTTTTTACAAACTTCGCAATTCATTATATGTCGGTTGAAAAATCATTAAATGTGGGATTCTTCCAATTCTCCAACGTGCTACGTTGTTGGTTCAGATTTTTGGATAATGGAATCATGTTTGTTTGTTTTTTTTCCGTTTTTTGGCTAGGCTAAATCCGAACCCAGTCCCCTACCCAAATCCATCCGGTAGGACCGGTCCTATTGCCAGACCCAACCCCTCCAAACTCCTATACACAACTAATTTAAATACAAACCTTTACCGTGGTTATTCTGCAGGGTATATTTCATGGATTGAGCAATGGGTTTGGTGCTAATCTATTATTAGAACATAGACCTAGAGTCCGAAACTTGGAATTGCAAGGGGTAGGTTTTTGAAACATGCATTTAAGCTTCCAATCTATTTAACACTAAATAAGATATTAATTGAATTTTCTAAAAATTCTAAAAAATACAGTCTGGAGGCCATATTATTAATGTTGTACATTTTATTGTTTTCTCTAATAATCCACGTGATATTACTTAAAATCCTTAAAAATCAACTATAAACATAGAGAATTGAAAAGAAAAGAGCCGTATGTTTAAACATAAACTAAAAATGAAATTATTTGCATACTTTAAAAATCCATTTACCGCCGCACCAAAGAAGAGATTATCAAAACAGGGAAATCGTTCTGCTGCACTTAATTTATGTATAAGATACACAAATGAAATTTATTATATAGAAATCTCTTTATCGAATCAGTGTTTATGTTTTAGTCCTTTGTTTATGTTTTAGTCCTTTCTTATGATGCTTCATTAAAAAATAAAAATAAATGAAAAATACTCGTAGTTAAAAATATTAATACCTTAAAAACCGGTTTGCCAGTTTTAGGTGCAACTAACTGCTAACGTGAGTTGCACACATAACCTTCTGATATGGAGTCAGATGCATGCACTACCATTTGCGCCACAGATCCATATGGTTTAAAAGACTTGTCTAAGTATTTTGTAGAAGTTGGATTTATCTTCATTGCTAGTCTTTTCAATAGATATACTTTAGGTAGTAGCATTTGTACTGCAACTGCATTCTCGTGTTTCATTAATAATAATCACCAATCTCTATGAATAAGAAAATATACAAAGAAACCATATAACCACAAAAAAACAGATAAACTAAAGAGATCACCTTAAACCGATTTGTTTCTCAGCAATAGTGCGGAAGTACCCATCCATGCACATTATCCAAGCACAAAGAAAAGTAAAATATAGATTAAAGTTACCACACAGCTGCATGTCAAAGGACCTTAATGGACCTTGATCTTGCCTAAATTCTTATTGTACAGACGTATATAAGATGGAGAATACTATAATTAGATGGTAAACATCATTTTTTAACGGGATTCTTATTGGGCCAAAGTTTATAAGATGGAGGTAAGTAGCAGTTTAGGCATCTCATCATGACGAACATCTCCACATACCCCTAAATTCTTGTCAGCTAAACGAAAACTTAAATCACGAAAATCGTCTGCACTCCACTACTTCATTAGGCCTCCAATTTCACAAAATCATTTCCCTAATTATTAACTAACACAAATTAAATATAAATAATGAAATCATAAACTGTAATTTCAAATTGGCTTATATTAGTATAATGTATCGACGATAAATTTTTGTGGAAACTATGAAATTCATCTGACACCTACTTTTCTTTAACCAAGAAGTTTGGTTGGATGTAATCTGCAATCTGATACGTCGTAATCTTGGTTTTATACTTTAAACTTGCACCACCATTACTAAACAGAGCCTCTTGAGCCCTAGAATAAAATCAAAAAAAAATGATAAATTCCGTCTAAAATAATTTAAGAACTAAACAGAGCCTCTTGAACCCTAGAATAAAATCACTAAACGATAAATTATGACTGAACAAAACATAGTCTTTTGTAAGAATTAAATCTCGGGTATATCTCCAACAAATTCTCTATCTCCTGCAATAGAACATACAAAGAATGAAAAATAAGAAAGTTTATTTAAAAAAACGGAGAAATTATGACCCAAAACTGAGACTGAAAAGTAAACAGAGATTACCCTTCTGAAGCTAGCATACAGATAACTGAAAAGATGGCATATAAATAAGTTACAACTGGTTAAGGTTAATTTAATTTATATTTAGGAGTTTTAAACTCCATCAACTTAAACATGTAGATTTTTCCTTTTGCGATATGTCCCTGAGTTGGTAATACGAAATATCAAATTTTCTAATATATAGTAAGCTTCCTACATAGAAGAAATTCAATCATATAAACTTCCCCAGGATTTCCTTTCTGAAATGCGTTCTTTATAAATTAGAATATCGAAATTTCATTACCTTTAACATCTTATTATGTACCACAATTACTATGTACACCACATGAGACGGAATGGGTCAGAGTGGGTCAACTTACAAACACTTTATCACCATCCCCGTGTCTAACTTATCATTATGTTGACAACACTGTGAATAGTAATCCAACTTTCCCCAGAAACCACGCTACCAAGAAGGAACAAAAACAAATCCTCCACTGGCCCGATTTGAATCACACATTTGAACTGTGAAACGTATAAATACACAACTTATACGAACATGGATAAAAAAACAGACAAATTACTTTCAAACAAACACCTAATCTGTCAACTCAAAACAAATGAAACACTAAGATCGTAAAGAATGATCCCATTAATATCTTCCCCTAACATCCAAATAGCAAACAACACGAGCAGTATAGCCCTTTTAGCTCTATGTCGACAATGTACAAAACAAACAAAACCAAAAAAATATAATTAGAATGCAGATTAACAAAACTATAAAATTATTGTATAACTGTCATGATCATCAATACGGAAAACTAATGCGAATCAATAATAACTATACCCTTGTAATTGTATATATGCTCATCACAAACCATTTCTTCGGCAAAGTAAGGAGGAAGTTTATCCCTCTTCTCGTCACAAATCATATTTTAGAAGGTTATTATTAGGGTGTCACATTCCAATAGAGGGGCGTCACCTAACATGACAAAAACGGATTACTCATAAGTAATTTCCAAAACTCCTTATCTAAAATAATTTTGTAATGACTAAACAACCCTTATTTTAGTTAATATAATATTCGTTAATGATTTTGATTTTAGTTAGAAATAGACTTAGAAGTTAGTGTTTTGGATTTTTGGATTTTTGGAGAAAGTAGAAGGAAAAAAGAGAAAAAATTGGCTTTTAATAAAAAACAGAAAACCCTAGATTTTTATTTTACGGTTGAGTTTTTCTTCGAACCAACCGACCGTAAAACAAAATTTACGGTTAGGTGACAATGAAATCCAACCGTAAGACCAAATTTACGGTTAGGTGACAATAAAATCCTAACCGTAACTGCAATTTGGGGAAAAAAAGTAAAATAGTTACGGTTGGGTGATAAAAAAACCAACCATAAATATAGTTACGACCAGAAGTTTGATAAATATTATCAACCGTAAAAAGAAAGAATTTATTTTCTGGGAACTTACCCAATTAGTCGGTTCAATAGGTGAGTATTTTAAGTTAATTTGTCATGAGTTGGTTACACAGGATATTAAGATATTTAATGTGTTTAATGAATACGTTTTGAATATGGTAATTAAGGCTGATAATTAAAGATTTGAAGAATATCTTTTGGTAATGCATGAATGGAAAGTGAATAAATCTTCCCATGATTTTCTCTTCCTATAAAATCTCAACGATTTCCTTTATCTACTTTCTCTAATTATTTAACCGTGATCAAAGATTTTATTACCATATTAATACACATAACTTTTTTACAGTAAGTTCAAAAAAAAAATCAACCGTAACAAAATACGGTTGGTTTATCCAACCGTAATTCTTGAAAAGTTGTAGTTTAGGAAGTTTTACGGTTAGGTTTGGGATAGAACCTAACCGTAATAACACGTATAATTATTATCCTTTTTTAATTTACGGTTAGGATTCTTAGTTTCCTAACCGTAACATCTTCGGAGAACAAATTTAAATTGGCAAACCTAATTTTCTCTACAGATTGAGATTCGAAAAAAAAAGAATTAATGATGAAGGAAGGATGAATTAAAATTAGGTTTTGATCTTAGTTTTTAGGTTTTTAATTTAGATGGAGGGTAGCTTAGACATTTGCTATTTGCATCAAGATACCCCATAATCAATATTTTAGTTACTAAGAATTCATGTGAAATCCCTCTATTGGAATGTGACGCCCGAATAATAACCTTCATATTTTATGTTCTAAAATAATATAAAAAATATAACTTTGAACTAAAAGAAGGTGACTTATACTTGCATGCTCACCCAGATGCACTACTGTGAATTTAGCACAAAGGTTTTATTCCGTACTCACCGCATACATGACAAAATTACCTTATAGGTTTTTAAGACCAAACATGAGTTTACAATATTTTATCATCAGACTCTAGAAATTTGGACTGGAAGCATAGCTGAATTTATGGTTTTGGTGGAATTGAGAGCTATTGATAAAAGTAACTGAATTATCTTTTTTTTTTGTTGGTCATTGAATCTGTAAACATTATTGGCCAGATTTTGGCCAGGTTTCATCAAAAGATTGTGCAAAAATAAATGAGGTTGAACCAAATTACTGCAATTCCTTAACTATTCAACAAAAAGCATCAACCCCTAGAATCCTTAACAATGTTTTAACTACAAAAATCTATTATTCCTAAACTACATCATATGACACAAAAATAACCGGTAGATTTTAAGTCTAAAGTTGTCCCATGCATTAATCCAGTGTGTATAAAGTTTGAACCATGAGATCATTGATAACATAAGATGTTCTTGTCGGTGGAAGTATAAACAATTCAATTCCCAAATTAAAATTGCTATAACGTTCGAACCACTGGTAACATATAAGATGTTCTTGCCGGTGTGAAAGTATAAACAATTAAAATTGCCAGTTCCCAAATTAAAATTGCCAGTGGAAGTATCCAAACATGGAAGTTGGTTAAAAACTTTAGCATATAAAAGGAGATGGCTCAAACGGGGAGGAGGTGGTGGTGGCGGCCATACAAAATATAAAAGATCATGGAGAGCGATCTTCAATATAAGGCTTTTGTTCAAAAGCTTAACAACATAAATATCTCTAGCAGCAACACGACTTTTCAGATGTTCATTTCTGTTGTTTTCTATTTGAGCGGCATCCTTGTTGTTTAGATGATGTCCTAGATGGATGTTGCCATTCTGGATTTATTAGGTGTATATATGAAACTGAGATATTGATTCCAATAATTCAATTCCTAAATAAAAAATGGAAAAATGAAATAAAGAATATATGGAGTGAAAATAGTAGTCTATATATTTTAATGGTTTACATTTTGCAGAATTGACGTACCGTGTAATAGAAAAATATATAGTATGTAAACATTTCTCTGTTTTTCTTGATAGGCCAAATGATCTTGATGATGCATCATATTCTCCCCTTCCTGCTTTTTAGACAACTTCATAGTCAATTTTAATCACTCAACAGGCTTTCAACTTACAGTGTTATGAATCTTAATTATAAAACTATAATCCTTAGTTTGTTGCCCATAAATAACATCAATATAAAATTATGTGCTCCAAAACCAAATAAGTTATACGCACACCATCCATCAGCATTCTCACTAAGGCATAAAAGGATAACATGCAAGTTCGCGGGTGATGTCATTTTATCTAGATTGTTCCCGAGCTTATGGGGCAAGATTCAAGAAGCTCACCAATTAATTAATTATTGTCTTTAATCTTAGTGTTCATCACAAAATCAATGAATCAAAAGAGATGCATTTAAAAGGTGAGGGTGTCGATACCTAAGAAGCATGGCTTAATTGGGGGCCATGGAAAATAATTAGGGGCCTCGCCTAATTTATACCCATCTCATAAAAGATAGAGAGTTTCCAAAATATTGGTGAAAATACTAATTTAGCCTTCTTTAATAACTATTCTAAAAATCTCATTAACCACTAACCTAGACTCCAATTTTCGTTTCAATCAAAACTTCTTCTCTTCCATTCTTCTTCTCCTTCGCTCCCTCCCTCCCACTGTCTCCCATTCCATTAACGACTTCTGAGAAAAAAAAATACTCACCGATTCATCTTCGTAAGTGAACTAAAACTCCTTAATCTAAGTTGGGTTTGCATTTTAATTTGATTTGTTGATTGAAAAATTAGGTTTTCAACTGCACAATTGCAGTTACAGTTTCAGGGTCGTTAACCACATTTTTTTATTGCTTAACGATTTTTGATATGCATGTTGAATTGATGAAAAATCGTTAACCATTAGGATGTAGTAGATAACGACCCTAAACCTGGTTTTCTGCCGTAGAATAGTATCGTCTAGGAATTTCTAAATCGTTAACGATTCTTCTCGACGACCCTTTTTAAATACGAACGACTCTGTCTTACGCAAAACCACCTCTCTGTCCCAAATAGTGATAGGGACGTCGTCAATATATTTCTAAAGAATTAACGATTCTTTGTTTGCCGACCCCTTTACGAAACTAACGACTCTATATGATACAAAATTTGTTCCCTATTCAAAAAATAGGAAGGATCGTCATGTCAAATGGTTGTAGTCGTTGGTTGTAGTCGTTAACTATGTTGAAAGGTCGTCATGTCAAAATTTTGAATAACGATGTTGAAGGGTCGTTTGGTTTTATAAATTTTGCATGCCGACCCTTTATCTCACGCCTATACTATGAAATTTATAAAATTTAACAGAAAAGGCTCATCAATCTACACAAGGAACTCCCTTCCAGAGAACAACGGCGCAAAGGAGACTCTGCGGATCACCACTCACACTGAATCAACAAAAAAACCAAGACCTCCCTTACGACACTGTCCAACTAATAGTCTAAGATGATCATCATTTGTTTGATTTACTCTGCAGCACAGCCGACGCGACACCTGGGAAGTAACAGGCAAATGGTGTTTAGAATGGGAGGTTCCAAACTTGGAAAAACCGAAATAGAAAGGAAAGACAGTTCACATGTAAAATAGGATTTTTATTTTATTTTTGGAAATGCAAATGAAAAAATTACACACCAGATGCCAGTTCCGATCATCATCATCGGAACCACCATTCTTCTTGTGTACTAGTTTCTCGTCTAACCAGACATGACCGCGCATGTCATTAGGCCGCCACCATAATTTAACAAATTCTTTCCGTTTATTCCAAAGCTGCGATGAACCGGCGATTCCAAATACAATGTATTTCAATGATAATTCTTCTTTGTCGCCTTCTTTTTTTTCTTGTATCTGATTAGTGTTATTCATGAATGTGGAAGAAGAAATCAGCGGCGGCGGCGGTGGTGGTGGTGGTTTATGATGGTGCCATGGAAATGATTTATACGGATTTCGTTCACAATCTTTAAATCGATGCCAACAACGTGAAGTTGTATCTGAGAATACAAGAGATAACCAAGCGGTTGTAGAGAAGACAAGTGATAATACTGCTATTACAGCGATTCCTGTTTGGCTGTATCTCCATGGACGTCTTCTGGTACAAGAAGATGAAGAAGCAGAAGGACTAGTTGGTGATCTGATTTTGGTATTGTTATTGATTGGAATGGTGATATCATCTTTTTTCATTTCTTTATTACGAATAAATTTGGCAATGAATCAGTGACTGGAGTAACAAGGAGATGAAATGAAATTGAGCAGAGAAGACGACGATAGAAACAAGAACGGTATGATTTTCAAAGGAAGAAGAAAGGAGAGAAGAAATCTCGGGTTCTGCGTCGTTCATTTTGAAACGGGTTCCATGATATGTGTCGTGTCACTTGGGGGACATCTGTCGGTTTGCTACATACGATACTGGGTCGTTTCTATGAAATTTATAAAATTTTGAAGTTGTTTAAGTGATAGAGTCGTTGCTATTTATCCATGTGGGGAATGACGACTCTCATTAATCTATGAAATGGCTCGCAAGGATCGTCAATATATAGGAATGACAAATTAACGATCCTAAGAGTAACATGTTCAGAGAGTTAAAAGTTTTAGAATCGTTGGGTTCTAAACATACTAAGTTAAAGACTTCATGTGACCTAACTAGCTAGAGTCGTCAATTATATCACACTTGGTTGACGGTTTTTCATAACCTGCAAAAGTTGCAGGTTTAAGTCGTCAAAGGTTATGTCAAGTAATTTTATCCCTAAATCTGATTTTAATCTAACTAAACTAATTAACTTAATTATCACTAATGATTTGGGGATAGTTTAGCCTTTTAAAAAATTGGAATAACGGATAACCCCCAATTACTATTCCATAATTTTTTTGTCCTCTAACTAGGGGTCCCAAATTATTTTCAAGGCCCCCAATTCAGCCCTGCTAAGAAGGAGTACAACTACATTATAGAATGTCGAAAGTACAATGGCTAATTTGATCTCTAATAAAATTAGAGTACAACTACATTATAGTCAATTTCATTCTGATAAAGAAGTGTAGGTCTTGAATATACTTACAAGTGACGATGTGGTTCTCAAACTTAGCTATCTCCACTGCTAATCCTACATTATCACAAAAAGGCATTGCATAAAATACAGGCATATAAAGATAAATAATTGGCTCTAACTGTCATCTGAAGTGATATCACAAACACGAAGATGAAGAAAATTTAACAACCAAAACTAAATTTTTAACTCTCATACCGACCAAGAAGGCCGAAAGTACTGACATGCACTACATACTTGAGTTCAGCGAAAAAATGCATGGGCAATATCTAGTAATTCGAGGAAAGCATAACTTACAGTCTCCTCTGGCTCAAGAAGGTCTGCGATACGGCTCTTGATTTTTCCACAACTTGAGCTAAGACAGCAAGTACCATTTCCTTAAACACCGTGTATTAGCTTTAAGAGCACACATTAGAGGATTTGCCCTTGACTATTGCAAAGAGAAAAAAGAACAATAAGCGATAGCTAGTTGCTTATCTGAATTGGAAGTTGATTGGCAGTTGAAATTTGAGTATGCACTTACTACAGAAACTAGATTCAATTGCCAATCAGGATCCGGATACAATTGCCAATCAGGATCAAGCCACTTAAACTAAACGCAGATTATTTTTATGAGACCAATTTAAGTTAACATAGCAACAAAAAAATACCTCATTGGAATTCTTTCCATGCCCTTCTAGTATCCCGTGCTTGATTCAAATGTAAAATAGTCTGCCTTCTGAGAAATCACTAAGCTTTTACTCTTGGTAATCTGTCGCAACACGGATAACACTCTGATCCAGGGTACCCGAAGCCCATTTTTAATCTCTTGAATGTAACATTTTTTCCAAAGAAAAAAAAAACATATTACAATAAGCAATAGCACATTCTTTTGTTTCTTACTGCATAATACTTCCTCCGTTCTTTTTTTAATAAGCTGGTTTTGGTTTTAGAGAAATTTAAGGAAATTAAGAGAACTATTCATTAAAAGTGGTCCTCATAACACTTGTCAATAAAAGAAGTGAAGTGAAATGGTCCCCATAACACTTGTTTTCAAAAGAAGTAAAGTGAAATGATCCCCATGACACTTGTCATCAAAAGGAGTTAAATGAAAAGTGGTCCCAGAAAATTAAAGTAACATTTGACTTTCCCAATTAGGAAACCATCCTTTTTTTTTGAAACATTTATTTATAGAAACCAGCCTATTAAAAAGGAACGGAGGGAGTATGTCACATACCCGCACAAAATGATCTTTGAAAATGCAAGCCTTAACAACAACACTTTAAGTATCAAACTGAAATCCCAACAACAAATTATCACCTATGGATCAGCTAGAACAATTTAGATAATTAACCAAATATAAGAAACAGTACGGATATTGCTCAATTTCCAGAAAACCGTTATGATACACAAAAATGCCGCTCAATTTCCAGAAAATCGTATTTATTAATTAATTACCGCTGAATGAATTGGGAAGAGTTCTTTTATATCACATTTTAGTTTTCCAGCTGCAACTTGATATGTCCTCGCCATTTTTTAACCTGATTGGGTACTTTAAGATTAACTTTTCATATCAACAATAATTATGTCACTGAAACCTTACTATTATGACATTGAAACCTTATTATACCTTACTCTTACTATAAGTTGTTCAAGAGAAAAACAATCAAGAAAGCAGATGAGATCAAAACACACGAAAAAGAAAATGGTTACTAAGTAGGGTTTTCACCTTGTTATGCACCTTGTTATTTCTAATCACGCACATGCAAGATCTTGATAGTTTTAGTATGTATATGTCTATCAGGCTTGTTCACGCACCAAAGGAAACATAAGTTAAAATATTATAACAATAGTAACATTATAGAATTTTTTCAGGTCAGTTGAGCCACACCTTAAGTAAATACTGCGGCAGGAGTTTTAGTCGTAGCCTCATAAGTTTCCATAGTCTCTCCCTGCCAACATAAATAAGGTTCTCTTCAGTTCACATAAGGAAATCGTAATTCTTTCGACATTATAGCGAATGGAAGAAAATAAAGTTAAATTAGGGAAAACAAACCTAAGCCGCAAGGAAAAGGAGAAAAAAATTTTGCTCGGAAACGTCTTGTTGTGTGCAATTTCTATTTTTCAAATAAGAAATTATTGATGGCAAAAATAACCTTTTCTTCATAAAAATACTTGGAACCAAACATAAAAAAGAAATTGTAGGTGAGTTGAGGAGAAAGCCAGACTCTTAAAATCTATGCCCTATCATACTGCACATTATCCTAAGGTAATTACTGCTCGCTTTAGAGCCACCTCCTATATATTGACTACATGGTTTGTTATATTCTTTGTCGTTTCCCAAAAGATACACCACTTGGATTACCGACTTTGATCACCATCTCTACACAGAACACAATAGAAAATCAACTCAAAAAATTGAAGGGGACATTTACGCCAAAACCTTTAATAAAGTTTTTTTTTCCAACACAAATCTATATACAGATATCAAAGACCCGATACTTCCCATTGTCTATACAGATCTCAACGAGAAACTATAAAGCGATGCCGATCTCACGCCACTAATCAATCGAATAAATTCGATTCTAGTTGGATCCCAGCCGATCAAGGTTTGTGCATACACAAAGATATGAGGACTAATAAGAAATCTTCTTCGTCTTCAAATCTTCTTTAATCTTTAATAATAACCTGCACAACACCACTTGAACCTCTTGTGATCAATTACGCACATAATGGAGTATGTTAACAATGGATTATCACAAGATGTTTTTAGATCTACAACAGTTCTAAAGATCCCGTCGATACTTCGATCTAGTTTGAGTGAATCTTATATCAGAAAAAAAGATTCTCACGAATAAACAAACTAGGTGCAATCAAAGTTTCAACAACCATTAGTCAATCAAATCAGTCGAAAACTAATACCATTGCAATTATCTAGTTTCCCACCAACCCCACTCGTATAGCTTCTTGATCCCACATAAGTCTTTAAACGAGCGGTCGTAAGAAATTTCACCTAATTAGGATACTTTCCTCTCCGAATAGACGTCTCCACCAGAAACAACAATGAATGAAGTTTGTCTGGCTCTTAGGATAGTTTGTTAGAAATGCAAATTTAGGTATCTATAGACCAAGGATGTTTGGACACCAAGGAATTTCCAAAACCGAAAATATACTCAAGATATGCAATGAATAGCAAAATTCGGTTTTCCTAATTCCAATAAATGGTTGTCCAATATTTCCGAAATCTCTCAATAGAAAATCTCCAATTAGTAAATGCATATTCACTAACTTTTATTTTCTAGAGCTACACATTAATTGCTGGTAATTGATCTTATCTTATCTTATACTAATATAAAGAAAAGAGCTCTTTTTGGTAGGAGACCCCCTAAATTACTTAGTTGTCCCCATTTTATTACATATTTACATAAATACCATTGTTTTAAAAATAGATCAAAAATTTTAAAAACTAAATATCTTTCAAATATATACCGGTGTTAAAAAATTTATATATTTGAAAAGCTCTTTCAATTATCTACGTAACGAGTATAAATAAGAACTGTAAATTTTTGTTTTAGGAAAAAAATTTCATGGCTTTTAATATTGTTGGATGAGTAAAAATTCAAGCATGTGCATTGCACATGTGTCCTTACTAGTGTATATAAAACTAACAACCTTAATTAAAAGATTCTTAATATATTTCGGCACAGGATCTCCGGACCGGCTACGATGGGAACGGGGCGCACACTTGGAATATGCGACCCCTCTTCTCTGTATGACACCTAGCGTTTCTCTACATATTTCACCTGTTTGTTTTTCAAATACGATGGTACCCTTGATTTATAAGTTGAAAGTGAAACATTGAGACTCCTAAATTTTCGTTCAGTCTTTACTGTCTCTACTTTCCTTTCTATTTTATATTCTTCCCTCGTCTTTATCGCTCAATATATGTACCACGCTGATATCTGGTTTTCGTCATGTTCATCATGGACAAGAGAGAACCGTTTTGTTCCACTCAACTAAATTGATGATGCTTAATTTAGAGACGAGTATAAACATTAGCTGCCCCTGATTCTATTTTGGCGTTCATCCTTTGAGTGGGTTAACGTATGTGTTGACTTTAGTTTGTAGGTGATTTATGAATACAGTTATTGCATATTGTTAATCCAAGAACAGAACAAATCAGAAAAATTTCCATTAATACAAATTATATTTACCTTGATTTAGTTAATTTAGGTGATAATTGTGGGAGCATATCTTGGCCCAAAATATAAACTTATTAGGAAAGTTAAATAAGGGTGCCAAGGTAAATAACAAGACGCTAACAATAATTTATTTTTAGAAACCGTATATTCAGATATAATTGTTGTTGTAATAATAGGTGGCAGACAGAGAAGAGGGGGCGCATGATCCTGGTATGTGCCCCTTTCCCATCGTAGCCAAACCGCATGATCTTTCTGAGTACTAAGGAATATTTTTGAACAATAAATGATAAACATTACTATACGTGTTCAAAGTATGTTGACATATCTTCTCTGTAAATCCTTATTCATATAT
The DNA here is from genome assembly GCF_003573695.1 of Papaver somniferum. NCBI lineage: Eukaryota > Viridiplantae > Streptophyta > Magnoliopsida > Ranunculales > Papaveraceae > Papaver > Papaver somniferum. The sequence goes on from NC_039364.1 coordinate 103,938,109, forward strand.
ACATGGATTTATATTCTTGGAATCGGTTATACCACACTTCTAAACAAGTTTAGAATTGGTTCACATGTATTCCAAGACTACTATGTGATTGATCAAATATCAAATCACATACATGGGTTCAATCATTTCTACCAATCACTAGGATCGGTTATACCTAATATGGAAATACTTGTGATCGGTCACACAAGTTACCAGGACCGGTTACATCAATTACCAGGATCAGTTACATCATTTACCAGGACCGGTTACCATATTCCCATGGTATTGCTTGTGATCGGTCACACCAGTTACCAGGATCGGTTACACCAATTACCAGGACCGGTTACCAATTACAAGGATCGATTACACATACTCTGTGACCGGTCACACCAATTACTAGGATCAGCTACACCAATTACAAATATCGATCATACATCTCATGGTGTTTACTTAGGATCGATTATACTAATTAATAAAAACTATTTATACCAAATCATAAGTCAGGCATTTCGATTAGTTATACCAAGATACATAACAAAGTTACAACTGGTTCTACCATCTCACACATTTTGGTAATCCAAAGATTTGCAATGAATAGCCGTACCAATAAGCCTAATTATTTCCCTTTCGATCCATAAAACAAGTTCATGAATGTACTTCCTTTAAACAAATGTAAAACGTTGTTTCCTAGGATGAAATCTTCACCATAACCCATTCACATAATCATAACAGTATATACAAGATTATGTCGATGTCATATCTACGAAGTTCAAAAGATAAGCGTTATACTCCGTAGTCTAATTCCCTAATACAATGATCATACAAATATGACCATGTCACGTCACTAGAGTATTACACAACATGTATAGTATATACAACTTAGCATTTATGTTTTCAATATAGCACGACTTTAAAGATACGTTAGGAACGAAACAATTCAAATCAATATTACTAACCTCAAGTGGAAGGATGATGTCGTCGTTGTAGTTCGTTACTTCTTCACATTCTTCAGGTCTTCAGAGTAATACTTGTATGTCTCAACATTTCTAGACTTTCTAGTCTAACCTAAACGAAGTTGACTCTAGTATATAGTCAAGCGACTTTAGATGATTTTTGACACACTAAAATATGACAACCAAACTTGACATACCAACGCTTGGTGAGTTCAACCGAGCAATGCTCTACCGAATACATTGAAATCGAGTTGGTACAACCAATTGAACAAAATACACCATTCAATTATAGCCAATATCATACTCAAGAGAAAAAAAGGGGGGGGGGGGGGGGGGGGTTGTGTTTCCCCCTCAAAAAAAATACCTATTTTGCATTACCCCCTTTTAGATTGTTAATAGGTAAAACCCCATCTTCGTCAATGTTTCCGTCACTATACAGTTACGTCAGAACGTGCAGTATACGTGTGTGAAATAATGATATAATCAGTCCCCGGAAAATTTTCCAGATGAACCATAAAAGCATCATTATCATCTTTTTCACCGCCCACTCCATTACCAAATCCTCCACCACCTTCCTAACCAGCACCGAATAGACCAGATCAACCATTTTCCCGTTCCTTTAATTTACCAATTTCATCACCGTATATATGGAAAGAGATGAGAACAATATTGTTTCATCATCAATGAGTTAAGTAAAATCATTATAATCCATACCCAATTAGCAAATATGGAGAACCAAAAGGGAAAAAAACTTATGCAATCTAAATCACCATACTTATATATTTTGTCACCAGATCTGAATCAAAATCACAAATTATGCAAATAGAGATTTCTATGAGGAATTCTATATGAAAAAGCGGGGGTCTAACAACACCACCCAATAATTCGATTAGCAATCTGTATGGACAAACTCCAATATACTTTTTATGAGAATCAACTAGACAATCAGACTCAATCAATAAAAAGATATATCAAAGAGTTTATATCTCAATCTCTCGATTTGATTTTTACTCAAGCTAAAATCAATAGCGAGTCTTTATCAAAGAGAGATAATTTGGATGGTACCAAAGACCAATGTCCAAGGATCAATCAACAATCAAAGGTTGGATTTCCAATTGATGATCACGAACACACAACCTGTATTATTTCAATTATACAAAATATAATGCGGAAAAGAAATAACACAGACACCAGAAGTTTTGTTAACGAGGAAACCACAAATGCAGAAAAACCTCGGGACCTAGTCCAGATTGAATACACACTGTATTAAGCCGCTACAGACACTAGCCTACTGCAAACTAACTTCGGACTGGACTATAGTTGAATCCCAATCAGTCTCCCACCGATCCAAGGTACAGTTTCACTCCTACGCCTCTGATTCCAGCAGGATACTACACACTTGATTCCCTTAGCTGATCTCACCCACAACCAAGAGTTTCTACAACCCAAAATCGCAGACTTGATAATAAACAAATCTGTCTCATACATAAAAGTCTATCAAAGGATAAATCTGTCTCCCACAGATAAACCCTAGTTTTGTTCCGTCTTTTTATATAAAATCAAGGTGAACAGGAACCAATTGATAATCCGGTCTTATATTCCTGAAGAACAACCTAAATTAATCAATCACCTCTCTATAATCCTTCCTGACTACACAAGCGGATTGTCGAGGAATCACAAACAGTGAGACGAAGATGTTTGTGACTTCTTTATCTTGCATATCGGAGAACTCTCACGATCTCAATCCAATCAATCGATTGTACTCGTACGATAGAAGATGCAAGATCAGATCACACAACTACGACAAAGTAGTATCGGTCTGGCTTCACAATCCCAATGAAGTTTTTAAGTCGTTAACCTGATTTTAGAGAAGAAAATCAAAGGTTAATGGAGATCGACTCTAGCGGGCGCACTAGTAGCACACAGACGTGTGGGGATTAGTTTTGCACAATGCTAGATTTCTCCTTTATATAGCCTTCAAATCAGGGTTTTGCCTTAGTTAAAAACAATCCTTATTCACCGTTAGATGAAACCTGATTTAGATTCACGCTAATATTTCTCAACTGTTAGATCGAAAAACCGTCACACACACTTGGTAAACGTTTACTGGGTTCGTGAAAACCATGCCCAAACGTGTACGTGTATGTTGGTTCAACATAGTAACCCAAAAGGTTAACCATATGAGCATTTCATATTAACCATGTTCTTCTTCACCATAACTAGTTCAATTGACTCAAATGAACTAGTTAAAGAGTTTTTCAATTGCTATGAGATCTTATGTAACTACACAAGACATAATTGAAACAAAGATGATTCGATTCGATTGAATCGGCTCATGAACATTATATCCACGGTTTGCATAAAGAATTCCTTAGTAATTTAATATTTCATGTTCAGAGCACATCTTTAGATCATAACCTCTTAAGTTCACAAACAAGTTCGCGGACTTAAGTTAATCGGTTGAGTTTTCCAAACTCAGCAGAAATTCTCGGAAAGAGAAGTTCCGCCAGTTTGCGGACTGGGTTCGTGGACTGAGTTCGCTGACTAAGCACACAAACGAGTTTTGGAAAATCCAGCAGAAATTCTCGGTCGAGAACTTCCGTCAGTTCGCGGACTGGGTTCGCAGACTTGGCAAGCCATCCACAATCCTCTCGATTTCTCTTGATCAACAAAGTTTGAAAACTTCGGTTCAAGAAATACATGGTTATGTAATCTAAACTCTAATTTCAATCATTGGGACATTCTCAGAGGACACTATGTATCCGTTATTCACAGACCGATTCACGTCAGAGCAATTCTCAAAGTGATTGAAACTTTTCATGACTTTCGTCACTAGGTGAAGATAAAGTTGATCAAAGAGAAACGCTTTACCAACACACGATTTCGAGATATAGATAGGCGAGATATACTCGGCTCGAAATATCAAATGTATATGATCTAGTCTATATAGCATACGACTTTTGTCTCATAAGAAGTAGGAGATAGACTTTTGAGTGATAGATAAGTTCAAGTCTCCACATACTTTTTTTTGATGAAGTTCCGCGGTTCCTTGTATAGATCTTCGTCGTTGTATGATGAATCGCCATGAAGTCCTTGAGCTCAACTACACTTTTATATCCTAGTCTGAGACTTAGCTATGTAGGCTAGAAATCAAGACTTATAGTTTTGATCACTAACATTGACAAACATGCTTGAGATAGCAACGCATGCGAGGTCGACCGAGCTATGCTCTAACAATCTCCCCCTTTGTCAATTTTAGTGACAAAACTATTAATACATATGGAATACAAAAAAGATAAACTTTAGTGGCTCCTATTCCATAGTCTAATCTTCAACGTTCCTTGAAATCTTCGTCCTTCCAAGTACTCCAATGATCCCAAAGGTTGTAAGTTTAGCATCACCCTTGTTGAAGATCCGTAGCTATAACAATGAGAGAAATCGAGATTCTCGATCATTATTATACAATGTCATAGTAATATTATGTAACATCAAAGTCCAATTGCATCACGACTTTAACAATAATACTATGGTCATATGTATCACTCCCCCTTAGTCAATACTCCATCTTGATCATGGAAACCACTCCCCCTTACACGATGATCCGAAAACAATATGTATTTGTAGTGTGAACTACAATGTTTCTCCCCCTTTTTGTCAATAAAATTGGCAAAGGTACAAGAATGGGATCATAATGAAATTTCCACAAGAGACATTTCATAACCAAAAGAAAGAAAACACATCATCTTAATTTAGATGCAATCTTATAGCCGAAGCTAACAACATTCATTAAGGAGTTTTAAGATATAAGATAACCCTTATAAAATTCCACAACCGCACACCCCGCAAGATATTACCATTAAGCACAAGTTCAAAAGAACTCTCCCCCATTTGATGTCATTCCCGAGAGAACAACAAGAGCGACCTTAATTTCGAAAGAAAAGAAGAATTTTTTAATTTGGACACCAAAAACCATGAGAATGATTTTCTATATCCAAAACTCAACCAAATTAACCACAAGTAAACCCATGATTAATTCAATTGGAATATGCAACTAAATCAAACCACAAAAGTGATCAATTTAATTGAAAGTGCTCAACATAAGTAAACTCACGGAGCTACGACTAAGTCAATCATACGGAGATGACTAACTTAACCGTTTAAATACTCAACATAAGGAAAACCTTACGGAATATATGACTTCATTAACCAATAGAACATGATAGTGTAGCCTTTCATATACTCAACACAAGAACTTGTGGAATATATGAAAACTCAACTAGATTAATCACCAGAGAACCTATAATTAATCCAATTGGAATACAAATAACCAAACTAATCATGAAAGTAATCAATTTAATTATTTTGGGCTCAAAATAAGAGAACTTATGGAACCCCGACTAAGTTCATCATAGAGTATGACAACCTTAACCGTACATGTACTCAACATAAGAAAGAAAACTTATGGAGTACAAATTAAATAACCAAACTAGTTGATTAATTTAGTTCCTAATGCTCAACATATAGCATCTTACGGAACAACCAACAAAGCCAATAAGAATAATTGACTTAGTTGTAAGGTGCTCAACATAAGACACACAATGGAGCCTTCACGGTAAAACATGGATCAATGAAGATCAATACCGTGGATAACATACAAGGATCTATTCTATTTTCCATCATAACGACATAATAGACTTTATCCTTGTCGAACAAAAGATTTTATCCTATTTTTCATCAAATACATGATTGCATAGGCATAATTTTTGTATATGTCAAAAGTCCATTCGTCCTTTCATCAATACGAATACCGATTCATGAACGACTTTACTTTTGACCGCAATATGGGACCTTCAAGTTCACGGACGCAAACAATACATATCCCATAAAAATATTGCAGTATCACAAACCATTAAAATACTGCAGTAATCATCATCCTCCGAATATTTTTAGAATTTAAAACCAATAAACCTAAAAAATAACATAAGAAGATGAAAACAAAAATAGTTATGTGTAGTCACAATCATCGCTATTCAAAGCACTAGTTATTCTTCCAACTAATCCAAAAAGAAGACATCCTAGGCATTCATGAGCTTTTCCAAAGTTTCTTCAGAGAACTCCTTCTCATTATTGAAGAGTTCATTAACAAAGGGATCATTCAACTCCTCCAAGTCTTTTGAAAATATTGTCAACTTACTGAGTTCTTTTTCTAGTTTTCGTACAGTTTTTGTAGATTGAGACAGCATTCGTTCATAGTGAACAATATCTTCTAAGGATGCAGAAATCCGAGATTTTAAGATGTTTCTTTTGTTGATGAAATCTTTTACCAGGTTCCTGAAATTTTCATCACTTTGATACGACGACAAGAACCAGTTTAAGGAAGGATTTCTACCATTAATTATAGCCTTCACTTTCTTCAAACTTGTGGAGGGAATTCCAGTACACTGACGTACGTTAGCTGCCAGCATTGTATTCCTGCTTGTGATGCATCTAGTAACAGGTGCCATGGAATATAAGCATTTTTGAAATACACCGTTCGTGAACCACAGAAACCCTGTACAAACAAAAGATTTTGTATTTTTAGATATATATATATATATATATATATATATATAGACAAGACAAAAATAACCAAAAAAAAAATACATTCCTTGAGCCACAAGACGCAAATCCCCTATTTTCTCAAGACAAACATGGGGACGCGAACGTCTAGGGTTAGGTAGAAACAATGGGATTAAAAATCTCCCCTTGTATATCCCATAGTGGATTTTTAAGGTAAGACACTTGAGCAGAGATTCTTCTTCTTTTGTTCCCCGAAGCACTTGTCACGTAGGACCTGCAACAATTATAAGTAGATTGAATAGCTAAAAAGCATTTTATAGGAACAATCGTTTCTTTAGGCTTAACCACTTCAACACGTGAGTGTCCTTGAGAAATGAGACTAAGATTATCTCTGAAGGTGTTTAAACATTCTCCCTCATTCCTGGATACCTATTTAGAACCTTCATAATAGACATTAGATTTGTATGGTACGAGGTTCTACACAACTTGTCTATGAAGTTGATCTAACTCATCAATCATCGATTTTTTTTCCAAGAGGAGTTTCTCAGAGTTATATCAATATTTCCTGGTTCTGAATGAGACGAATAGAAACCCATTGGAAGATGTCCTTCTGTCTTGGTTGCAGAGTCTTTTCCATATTTGGAGACGATAGAGGATACACACAATGAGGAATCTCCTAACACATGTAGAAAAGGGCCACAATGACTGTCACTACACCATTGAAGAGAAGAAGTAGGACAAGAAGTAAGATTGCTTATACCATCAGTACTTTTCTGTATAGAATTTCCTGAAAGTATTGTACGTCCCTTTAGAGTAATGCACGGTTGCACAACATTCTTGCAAGGATTACTTTCAGTCTTCAGAATCTTTAAAGATGATGTACATGGTCGAAGAGGATGATCGGATGAGCATCCATAAAGGCCATACCCTTGGCATTTGTCTGAGTGGTTCCTAGTCACATCAGTTTTCTCAAAAAACGATCGTTGAACATTATCTGAAGAGTGACAATTCTTTACAAAGGAACAACTGGATTCTCTCAGATTCAACGAGAGATTCTTACTAGATATCAAATCCTTAAGAGTTGCAATTTCTGCAACAAGACCAGAATAAATCCGGATTTGTTCTTCCAATCTCTTCTGAAGATTAACTAGTTTATCAGACCTTTTCCTACGGTTGTTTTTTAAACCTGGTGAGGCTTCAAATGAGACTTTATGGTCCATCTAGTCAGATCGCTACAAACACATACTTTTGAGGTCTTTAAAATGTTTGCCTGCTCTGATACCAATTGAAAAAGCGGGGGTCTAACAACACCACCCAATAATTCGATTAACAATCTGTATGGAAAAACTCCAATATACTTTTTATGAGAATCAACTAGACAGTCAGACTCAATCAACAAAAAGATATATCAAAGAGTTTATATCTCAATCTCTCGATTTGATTTTTACTCAAGCTAAAATCAATAGCGAGTCTTTATCAAAGAGAGATAACTTGGACGGTATCAAATACCAATGTCCAAGGATCAATCAATATCAATCAACAACCAAAGGTTGGATTTCCAATTGATGATCACGAACGCACAACCTGTATTATTTCAATTATATAAAATATAATGCGAAAAATAAATAACACAGACACCAGAAGTTTTGTTAACGAGGAAACCGCAAATGCAGAAAAACCCCGGGACCTAGTCCATATTGAATACACACTGTATTAAGCCGCTACAGACACTAGCCTACTGCAAACTAACTTCGGACTGGACTATAGTTGAACCCCAATCAGTCTCCCACCGATCCAAGGTACAGTTGCACTCCTACGCCTCTGATCCCAGCAGGATACTACGCACTTGATTCCCTTAGCTGATCTCACCCACAACCAAGAGTTGCTACGACCCAAAATTGCAGACTTGATAATAAACAAATCTGTCTCATACAGAAAAGTCTATCAAAGGATAAATCTGTCTCCCACAGATAAACCCTAGTTTTGTTTGTGACTTCTTTATCTTTCCTATCGGAAAACTCTCACGATCTCAAGCCAATCAAAGATTGTACTCGTACGATAGAAGATGCAAGATCAGATCACACAACTACGGTAAAAGTAGTATCGGTCTGGCTTCACAATCCCAATGAAGTCTTTAAGTCGTTAACCTGATCTTAGAGAAGAAAATAAAAGGTTAATGGAGATCGACTCTAGCGGGCGCACTAGTAGCACACAGACGTGTGGGGATTAGTTTTGTACAATGTTAGATGTCTCCTTTATATAGCCTTCAAATCAGGGTTTTGCCTTAGTTAAAAAGCAATCCTTATTCAACGTTAGATGAAAAACTAATTTAGATTCAAGCTAATATTTCTCAACCGTTAGATCGAAAAACCTATCTTGTCACACACACTTGGTAAACATTTACTGGGTTCGTGAAAACCATGTCCAAATGTGTACGTGTATTTTGGTTCAACATAGTAACCCAAAAGGTTAACCATATGAGCATTTCATATTAACCATGTTCTTCTTCACCATAACTAGTTCAATTGACTCAAATGAACTAGTTAAAGAGTTGTTCAATTGCTATGAGATATTATGTAACTACACAAGACACAATTGAAACAAAGATGATTCGATTCGATTCGATTGAATCGGCTGATGAACATTATATCCACGGTTTGCATAAATCATTCCTTAGTAATTTAATGTTTCATGTTCAGAGCACATCTTTAGATCATAACCTCTTAATTTCACAAACAAGTTCGCGGACTTAAGTTAATCGGTTGAGTTTTCCAAACTCAGCAGAAATTCTCGGAAAGAGAAATTCCGCCAGTTTGCGGACTGGGTTCGTGGACTGAGCACACAAACGAGTTTTGGAAAATCCAGCAGAAATTATCGGTCGAGAACTTCCGTCAGTTCGCGGACTGAGTCTGCGGACTGGGTTCGTGGACTTGGCAAGCCAATTCCACAATCCTCCCGATTTCTCTTGATCAACAAAGTTCGAAAACTTCGGTTCAAGAAATACATGGTTATGTAATCTAAACTCTAATTTCAATCATTAGGACATTCTCAGAGGACGCTATGTAGCCGTTATTCACAGACCGATTCACGTCAGAGCAATTCTCAAAGTGATTGAAACTTTTCATGACTTTCGTCACTAGGTGAAGATAAACTTGATCAAAGCGAAACGCTTTACCAACACACGATTTCGAGATATAGATATGCGAGATATACTCGGCTCGAAATATCAAATGTGTATGATCTAGTCTATATAGCATACGAGTTTTGTCTCATAAGAAGTAGGAGATAGAAGAGATAGACTTTTGAGTGATAGATAAGTTCAAGTCTCCACATACCTTTTTGTTGATGAAGTTCCACGGTTCCTTGTATAGATCTTCGTCGGTGTATGATGAATCTCCATGAAGTCCTTGAGCTCAACTACACTTTTCTATCCTAGTCCGAGACTTAGCTATGCAGGCTAGAAATCAAGACTTATAGTTTTGATCACTAACATTGACAAACATGCTTGAGATAGCAACGCATGCGAGGTCGACCGAGCTATGCTCTAACACTATCAAACGGGTTACGAGCAAAATCACCATCAGGAATTCAAGCACAACAAAGACATATAAACTATGCAGATTACAATCAACACTAACATCACCATTCAAATCATTAATCACCAACCATCTCGATCTATCTACTACGACCACAATCAGAATAATTAACTTTTTTATTTGTTAATCCTGGCATTTTTAGGGGCGACCCCGAAAGAATTAGGGGCGACACAAAAAGACAAAAAAGGTAACCCAAACGTAAAATGTAGCCATCCCTTATCTCCCGTTTTTTTAATTGCCGAATTACCCTTTATAATCGGTAGATAACTTCACAATCGGAAAGTTAATCTACAATCGGGAGTCAATTTAGTTTATATAACTTCCGAATATAAAGTATCCCCAAAATAAAATCCTCTATCTTTTGAATTTTGATTATCCTATAATCGGTAGTAAAACATTTTATCTTGACTCCCGATTAAAGCACACCTTTGGCTAAAATGCTACCATAATCGGTAGTGAATTTAGTTTATTTAACTTCCGAATATAGAGTAGCCCCAAAATAAGATTTTGCAAAAATTCTCAATTTTTTGAATTTTGGTTGAGCCTCTAATCGGTAGTAAATGAAGTTATCCTGACCTCTGATTATACAGTAGATCTCTTTACGAAATCCTACCATAATCGGTAGTCAAGATAGTTCATATAACTACCGAATATAGAGTTGCCCCAAAATGTGATTTTGCAAAAATCCTCAATTTTTTGAATTTTGGTTGATCCTATAATCGATAGTAAATAAAGTTAGTCTGACTTCCGATTATATAGTGACTCCCTTTGCAAATATCCTACCATAATCGGCAGTCAAGGTAGTTCATATAACTACCGAATATAGAGTTGCCCCAAAAGTGATTTTGCAAAAATCCTCAATTTTTTGAATTTTGGTTGAGCCTATAATCGGTAGCAAATGAAGTTATCCTGACCTCCGATTATACAGTAGATCTCTTTACGAAATCTTACCATAATCGGTAGTCAAGATAGTTCATATAACTACTGAATATAGAGTTGCCCCAAAATGCGATTTTGCAAAAATCCTCAATTTTTTGAATTTTGGTTGAGCCTATAATCGGTAGTAAATGAAGTTATCCTGAATTCCGATTATACAGTGACTCTCTTTGCAAATATCTTACCATAATCGGTAGTCAAGGTAGTTCATATAACTGCCGAATATAGAGTTGCCCCAAAATGTGATTTTGCCAAAATCATCTATTTTTTGAATTTTGGTTGAGCTTGTAATCGGTAGTAGATGAGGTAAAATCATGACTTCCGATTGTACATGGATCTCTTTGCAAATATCCAACCATATTCGGTAGTCAAAATAGTTTATATAACTACCGAATACAGAGTAGCCCCAAAATGAGATTTTACAAAAATCCTTTTTTTTTTGAATTTTGATTGAGCCTATAATCGGTAGTAAATGAATTTATCGTTAACTTCCGATTAATAGTAGCCCCAAATGCCCATTTAGCAAAAATTTGTATCAATCAGTAGTATCTTGTTACTTAATTACCGATTTAATATTAACAATCAAACACAAAATAACTTCTGATTACGGAAGCGCATTAACATATTCTTCTATCTTTTGGACATCCCTTAACCTTCGCTATGGGTTGGAAATAAAAAAGTCGTCCTTAATTCTTTCGGGGTCGCCCCTAAAAATGCCAGGTTGTTAATTTACAAACAACAAGACCAACTTTTTTTATTTGTTCTTCCTTTAATTTTTGGAGTTCCAGTGTACTTGAGTTTTCTGAAATTTGTTATCATGATCTCCAGGAATAGTAATATAAACAGATTTGTCTCTAAACCAGAGGCTAAGGAAAAGGAAATTTGTGTTTTTAAGATAAAAAATAATCGATTGAAGAAAATGAATTTCGAGTTTAACATAAGTTTGTTGTTTTTGACGCAGGTAATAAGTGGGACTTGAGAAGAAGAACAGAGTTTTTGGGAGATAAAATGAAAGTTAAGGCACTTGTAATGATTTAAGCTAACACCACACAAAGATAAATTCATAACCGTCCATCTAACTCAACTGTTTCCTGACCATAAGATCAAATGGATCCTACGGCACCACCTGTCCAGTTTTAATATTATGGTACACGCGGCTACTGCACGTTCTGATTTAACTGTGTATCCACGGGAAAGTTGACGGAGAGGGGGTTTTACCTATTTGCAATTTAAAAGGGGGTAATGCAAAATATGTATCTATTTTGAGGGGGAAACGCAAAATCCCAAAAAAATAGCATTAAGATCAAAATTCTTAACGATCGAGATCAACAATCATAATTTAAATTGACCGTTTATATGCCGTGGAATTATCTTAAACAAAAATAAACAAAACTGGGCATGTTCTAAAAACAAATAAATAAGCCTAGCAAGTATTCAATGTAAAAAGCCATGTTATAGTTACATACCTCATACTTTGGTTCCCATTGTATATACACAAAACCGGAACGCCCTTGGTCGCGCACATCTCAAACCGAAACACGACGGGATAAATAACAGATGGAACTGGAACCGAGTGGACTGGATCGAACTTGGCTGGACCGAACTGGACCGGACCGGATCGAGTGGATCGGACCGGGTGAACTAGACCGGAAGAAAAACAGACAGGATCGTTTACATAAACTCTTTCTCCTCGGAACAAAAAGAGCAAAAGAACTTTTCTCCCACAGATTTAGAAGAAGGATTTTTCTTCCACGGATTTGCCGCCGAACGGAACAAATCAAGGTCCCCAAATCCCTAATTACAAATCAAGCTCCCCAAATCCCTAACTATATGTGACGTAAACTTCCATTTTCAAGCTTCTCATGATTAACCGAAAAATCTCCTTCAATTCATGAGAACCCAAAAAAAACATTCTTTCTTTAGAGGCAGGAAAGAGCTCGTGCTTGATAACGTATTGCTTGGAAAATATGATGAAAGTAAAGAGGCAAAGAGAGGTTTCTATTTGTCAGGATAATGGGATTAGAGATAACTTTAGATAACTAGATGGACCGTACATCCATGGGCCTTAGGCTTCTATAATACTTGTCTAGATAGATACCACTAGGGGTGAGCATGAGACGGTACGGACCGGTTTTCACCTCATCCGCATCCAATCCAATACATTACAGATTTCAAATTTGGCATCGGCATCTGATAGGTGTTGTAAAGACCTAATTTTATATCTAGTATTTATGCTTTCTTTGCGAGTTTTCTTGTAAAATATGTATCTTATATTTACTTTTGAATATTTAGATACTTTGGAGTCATTTGGATCAAAAGAACTCATTTGGAGCTAAAATGGGTAAAAGCATCATTTCATGTGAAATTACTATCGGGAGCGAAGCCGAGCCAAGCATAACCATTGCAACCTAGTTTAAAGAAGCAAAGGCCAAACATACTTGGTTGGCCCTTATACAATTCATTTGGGTGGATGTATCATCTTCTTACACAACCCTGGAATTCAGAGAAGATTTATTTCTCTTATCATTTGTTCCTCCTGCTGTCTGATAAATGAGAGAAGTTGCGGCTGTTGCCATGAAATTGAGAGAAGGAAACCATGGGAGTCATAGGGAAGGAGAGATTCAGAGATGTTAATGGTGTAATCAAGAGATTCATGGAGATGATGAAGAGAAATTCACAGGGAAGAATTAGGGCTCGATGTTAATCAACAGAAATACGGGTTTGTGCTGTGAGTTTTCTGTTACAGATAGATTTCAGAATCCGGTGACGTTGATGATTGATTCAAGGATTGTTAAAGCATGGGTTATCCTCAGATTTATATATGCTTTTGGTTCTGTTGCTGGTGATAAAGAAATTGTTTTTTTTAGAGTTTGATTCTTATGGTGTTGAATTCAGAGAAGCACAAAGAAAGGGGATCTGGTTATGGATTCTGTTGGTTCGAGTTTGTGTTGCAGAGTGGTGTTTCTGAGATGGGTTTGAGTGGTTTACAGGCCAGGATACTGGTGCTTGTGTTGATATTGCTGGTTCTTGAGTACATAGAGGATGCAGGAGCGGATGAATGAAGCTGAGACTCTCAAATAAGGTTCTCATAGATAAATTCCAGAAGATGGTAGAGAAATTGGTAACGGGTTCGTGTGAATTTGAGATTGTAGAGAAGAAATTCATGGTTTAGGGTTTCTATTGCTGGCAAGCAGTGGTGGTCTTTGGTGAAGATTAAAACAGAAGCAAAAATGGGTTTGAGCAGATGGATTATAGCCCAAACCAGGTGGGTTTTTGGTGATTTGATAATGAGAACTGATGCATATGAAAGTGAAGAATTGCAGATGGAAGTTGAACTGAATGAATGAAGGCTGTTTAGATGAATGTTAGGAGAACTGATGTAACTGAGCATTGATAGGTGTCTAAAACACCTAGATTTATATCTATTGTTTATGCTTTCTTTGTGAGTTTTCTTGTAAATTATGTATCTTATGTTTACTTTTGAATTATCAGGTGCAATGGAGTCATTATGAGCAAAAGATGGAAAAATCGTCTATTTGGAGCATAAAAGGCAAAAAGATTAATTCACATGCGAGTTACATTTGGAGCCGGCAAGGTGGTGCAAGGAGGTGAAGAATGAACTGTCAGTTCCCATAACTGACAGTTGAGCACGAGATCGAATAGGCAGTCAGTTCTACGAAACTGACAGGCCAAATGACAGTTGCATAGCCCTTATCCGAGTTCTGGGTGCTTGAAGCAATTCTCATCATTACTTAAACCTAAAAGTGAGAGAAATGTCTTCTCAATCATTTTTGTGCGGCTGTGTTTTCTGAGTGTCTGAAAGTTAGAGAAAATCACAGAAAGCAGATGAAGATATGCAGGGTTAAGGTGAAGATTCTAAGATGAAATTGATGAATCAGAACGAGAAGAGATGTTACTAAGCTTGAGAAGGAGAATAGTTGGAGTTGATATCGGTGGGGAGAAATCAGACAGAGATTGGAAATCGGGGTTTCATAAGACCTGAGTTTGGTAACTAAATGAAGAATCCACGAAGTTTCAGATAATAGATGGATGGGTACTCAAGGAATTGGGAGAAACAGTAGTGATGTTGGTTGAATTAACCAACCAAATGAAGAAATTAGTCGATTAGGGTTTGTTTCTCTGGAACTGCTGATGGTGGATGTGAACTTGGAGTATGGAAGAAGATGATGAATCTGTTGAATTTGTGTTGCCGTGGAGAGAAATTGCAGATGAAGTGTTGGTGGTTGTCAAGAAGATGGTTTCAGTGGATTCAAGTCACTACAGGAACTACAGATAATGGGTTGAGGCTTAGTTGGTGTTGAATGGAACTGAAGTAGGATGTGCAGTGGTGATATTGCAGTTGCAGGTATGGAGGTGATGCTCAGATGGCAATAGAGAAAGAAGAGGAGATTCAAGGGTTTTAGGTTGAGAAGAATGGGGAGATGCTGCAATGGTGAGTGCACATCTGTAGGTACTGTTGCTTCCAGGGATTTCATGGGTTAATGTTGAGACTGTTAAGGAGAACATGGAAGTCAGGTGGAATGAATAGCTTGGAGCAGTGATTGCTGGAAGGAGTTTGTTGATAATTGTGCTGCTTCCATGATCGATAAGGAGGTGCTCGGGATGAAAGGAGTTCAGTGATGGAAGCTCGATAGTTTTTGGCAGTAAATGGCAGTAAATAAGATATGATGACGAGAAGCTGATGGCAGCGATGAAGGAGTGAATTACCTGGCTGAGTTTGTGGTTTGATTGTTTGTTGCCAATAATGAGAATGTTGGCAATGATGGAAAAGGCATTGAAGTGTGCTGCAAAGTTGTGAGCTGTTGGTTCGATACAGCTGAGATGGTTGGTATTGGTGCTTGCTGCCAGGGAAGAGATGGCTCGAGTATGGTGATGTGCATTGCAGTACTACTTAATTGTGCTGCAGGAAGAACCGAAGATGCAGCTGTTAGGAGTCCAAGTGCAGCTGAGTTCGATGGCAATCTAAGAAGTGTATGCTGCTGATGCATATGGAAAAGTAGTCGCAACTGCAATTTCTGGAGGCAGTATTGCAGTTGAGGAGCTGAAGCTGCAGGCGTTTGAATGGTAGTTTCAGATGGCTAGGCCATAGAAGTCTGGTGTTGTTATACAGGGAAGTGGTGATGTGAATGAGAATAGATGAATGCTAGGATTGAGTTGTGCAGGGAAGAGCCGAAATTTGGCTAGGAAAGCAATCAAAAACAGCTGGGACTCTAGTGGATTTTCTTGCAACTGAGTCGACTCAGTGATTACCGATCCAACTCAGATGGACTTGGACCTGTTGGGCTTGACTTATGGGCTGTTGCAGGGACTGATTTTGGCAGAAGGGAGAAACATACTTTTGGACGTAAAGGCAGAGACGGCATATAAAAAGGACAGAGTTTTTCTCCAACTTGGGGGATATCTCCATGAGGATCTATTATCTTTATCTACTACTTTTGCCTAGGGTTTATAAAGATGATAGGTTTTCTTTTCGTTCTTGTTATGAATTCCACTCACATGTTTAGATAATTCTCTTTTGGTTAAGGAATAAGTTGGAGTTCCAACCATGATATTTATGCAATGAATTAGTTTTGTCTTCATATTTTGTTGCTTATGATTCACTTTTAATATTGTTATATGATTTGAATGCATGTTTAGCCGAGTCGCGAATTGATTGAATTAGTTTTCATCTCTATTGCTAGATTAGGATTATTATACGCAAAAGTGATAATTCCTGATTGCAAGTAGCATAATTGTGAGTATTGCTTGTAGTGATACATCCTAGTAGTCACAAGTGGATCATAACCTTTGTTAAAACGGATTAGTGCTTTTACACATTCGTTTGCATTGATTAGTCTTATTTCATAGAACTTAGTGCTCTTAGGGAGTTAAACTTAATTGTGCTTTTACACTTTAGGTTGCTTTCTAGGTAGAATTCACATTCACATCTTTTAATGTGTTTGTTGATGACAAGAGGAAATTAGCGGGATATTCTTACGATCAAGGTATCTTAGGACTTTCGATAAATTGGGATTAAATATCAATTCTAGTTATTGTTTCAAATACATGTTTGTGAATGAAAACCAATCCTTGACCAATATTATAATCTTATTGATTTTGCTTTATTTATTTGTTTTGCTATTATTTTATTTTAGTATATAAAAATCAGAAAATCCCCCCAGCTTTACATAAGAAACCGAAACATATTGGCAACCTAAGACCTCTCTGTGGGAACGATCCTTTCTTTCCCTTGCTTCATAATATATTTTGAGTAGTAAGAAAGTGTAATTATTTTTGACGCCTACGACAGCGATCAAATTTTGGCGCCGCTGCCGGGTAGGCAGCGGTTGTCATTTGTTTTTGGTTTCTTATTTTCTTGTTTTTAGTTTTGTTTTATTTTCTGGTTTTTAACCTTGTTTTGAGAATCGTGTTTCAGGTACTTATTTCTCATGGATGGAGCATATTGGAACAATGGATTCGGTTTCCAACAATCTCAACGACATGACAACTTCCAACATTTCCAGGGGTATAATCAAAACCAATTCATTGGCTATGACCAATATTCCATGGATCCTTATGGTTTTCCTCAACAACCTTATGGCGGGTATGTGTGTGAACAACCACAAGGATGAGAGGATTCTTATGCTCTGAACAAAAAGTCTCTGACTTTCTAGACAAAGTTTCCAACTTTGTACAACAAGAGTTACAAAAAGATAAAGAGGCTACAAAAGAGAAACTCTAAGAACTTCGTGAAGGTATTGCTAACTTACAAAGAGGTATTGATCAAATCAAAGAAGAAAGGTATGAGGAAGAACTTTGCTTTTAAAAACAATAACTATTCTAATGTGCCTATGGTTTGTGATGAATATTTGATTGATGCTAATGTTGAAAAGGGCCAACCTTTGGGGTCTTTCGTTGATAATTGTGTAACCACCTCAAGTCTTGATCTTAATAATGATCATTCACCTATTAAAAAGGATGAGATTGACATTAGCAACACTAAATTCAGCGAGAACCAATCTTATGTTAACTATGAGAGTGATGATGATTATGAAGATACATCGCTTGAACCAACTCATGGTGACATTTCCCAAAGGTGTACAACAAAATCTTTTTGGGATCAAAATGAAGACGAAGAGGAATATGTTGACACTTGTGTAGATTACTCAAGCATTGATCTTAATAATGATCAAGAGCCTATTCAAAGGGTGGAGCTTGAGGATGATGCTTTTTTGAGTCTTCTAAAAAAGTTCCTTATAGCGAAATTTGCAGCCGCAAAAGAGTTTGAGCCTAATGATGACGAGTATGTTGAGAATGTGACCATTATGACCAATATTGTGGAAGACCCAATTGAGCTTGCAAAGGATTGTAATGAAGATGTTGATGCCGAGATTTTGGTTAAGGCAGAAACGGACGAAGAATGGTTGCAAGGTTTGACAGAGGACCATGATATACAAGAGGTGAATAGTTCACTTGAATTTTTCAAGGATGAAGAGGATTTCGTGCTACAAGAGATTGTGCAAGGTTTGTCTAACCCTTTGCCTATTGTTTCTTCTCCTTTACCTCTTATTGGTTTGAATGTATGTGCTTCGAGAATATTGTTGAATGACTTTGTTTCTCGATTTCCGCCATTAGAGATACTTGATTCTCATACTATGCAGGTCTTGGAACAAGAAACCGTGGAAGTACCCGATTTCTATATTCTTTATACACTCCCAAGTGTGGACAAGAATAAGTGTGGGGGAAACTTTTATCGGTTAATAGCTTCGTTTCTGTTTTATATTACTAATATTTGTGCGAAGCTAGTATTTGCAAAACAGGTTCTATGGGTGGATCCCCAACTTTTCAGATTGTTGGTGTATGGGGAATTCATCTTGCAAGTCGGGCTGACGACTTTAAACCAAGCGCTAAGCGGGAGGCAACCCACTGGTTTGTGAATCTATCTCTATCTTTTTATTTTTCAAGTCTTTTATCTTTATTTTCTTATTTTGGATATTTGCATATCAAAACTCCAATTTTTAGAGATTTTTGAAAAATTTAGAATAAACACTAGCCTTTCTAAGTAGATGGAATTTTTTCTTGACGATGAGGTATATATATTGGCTGAGTTGAGATTAGATGCCAACTAAATAGCTTGTTTAGTGTTTATCCTCTATTGTTCAGAAATAGCTATGAATTGGAGTATCATTTTTTATTATGCATTTTATTTTCTTATTGTGTATATATATCATGTTATAAGATTTCCCACCTTGACTTTCTTTGGACGATTCAATTTACATTGAGGAAAATGTAAAGTTTAAGTGTGGGGGAGTGTTCTCATATAAAGTTTTTTTAGCCTTGTTAGTTTTCCCTTCTGTTGATAAGAAAAAAAAAGATGATAAACTCCTAAGTCTAGCAACTTGTACCTTACACTAATGGAAACATCGTGGTTGTAGGAGTTGAGGAACCCATTAGTAGAGTCTATTCATATGAAAACGAACAAAATATAAGAATAAATAACATGTTAGTTGTCACCATATCTCGGACTCGTCACCATATCACGTTGTATTTTTATTTTTCCATATTTATCTATTGTTTCTCTAAGTGAATTGGTGGGGCACGAACATCAAATTGTTATCACTGCTAGGATTAAATAGAGTGATTGAGTTACTACAAAAAAAACAAAAAAAAAGAGACCGACCAATTGACCAAAAGGAATAAATATGACACTCGGATAAAGCAATATGTGTGTGTTCTCCCTGTCTCCGTCGCCGAAGCAAGCGTGGAGTGCAGGATCCAAGGGAACTATCATGTAATCTGCTGACAAGAAACATGCGCTTGGATCCACAAGATCCAATCATGATGTCAATGCAAAAAAAAAAAAGAGAAAGAAAGAAAAAAATCGAAAAAAGAAAAGAAAAAAAAGAAAAATACTATTATTGTGTTGAATAAAATCGATCACTGGTTCCCTTGTATATGCCAGTGAATTGATCTAGAATTAAGTTTGTCGACCGCTGGTTCCCTTTTATATGCCAGTCGTGTTGATATTAGTATTCGGACCAGTAGCTCAATCCAATAGGGTTTTTAGGTTTGTTTTGGCAATGACCTTCAGACAGATATGGGAAACACCGTTCATCTTAGTCAACAGTTCGCCACCATCAAATTTCTATATCCATCTTCTTAATCTTTTCATGTGATTGTGGTTGATTAGATTCCGAGTATTGTGGTTGTGTTCAACTTTCCGAATGAAGCTTTATTACTAATTTATGAATGAATTGGATTTGAAAGTGGGTACTTCCTCTTGTAATCATTGATAGTATGCCAATTAATAAAAATATTTAGTGCTATTCTTAAATTTTCACAGGTGGCTGGAGTTAGAAATATAGGTTTTGTAGGTATACCTCTTGTAAACCTTCACGAGACTATAACTCGTCCACTAGGGACACCTAGGGGTTCAAAGGCCCGTTATTCATGCTAAGAGTAACTGTATCCTCAACGAGACGGAGTTGTATGTATGTTTTTACAATTTATTTTGTTTGATTTGCTCGAGGACTAGCAAAGTCTAAGTGTGTGGTAATTTGATAGGTGTCTAAAACACCTAGATTTATGTCTATTGTTTATGCTTTCTTTGCGAGTTTTCTTGTAAATTATGTATCTTATGTTTACTTTTGAGTTATCAGGTGCAATGGAGTCATTATGAGCAAAAGATGGAAAAATCGTCTATTTGGAGGATAAAAGGAAAAAAGATTAATTCACATGCGAGTTACATTTGGAGCCGACAAGGTTGTGCAAGGAGGTGAAGAATGAACTGTCAGTTCCCCATAACTGACAGTTGAGCACGAGATCGATTAGGCAGTCAGTTCTACAAAACTGACAGGCCAAATGACAGTTGCATAGCCCTTATCCGAGTTTTGGGTGCTTGAAGAAACTCTCATCATTACCTAAACCTAAAAGTGAGAGAAATGTCTTCTCAATCATTTTTGTGCGGCTGTGTTTTCTAAGTGTCTGAAAGTTAGAGAAAATCACAGAAAGAAGATGAAGATTTGCAGGGTTAAGGTGAAGATTCTAGGATGAAATTGATGAATCAGAATGAGAAGAGATGTTACTAAGCTTGAGAAGGAGAATAGTTGGAGTTGGTATCGGTGGGGAGAAATCAGACAGAGATTGGAAATCGGGGTTTCATAAGACCTGAGTTTGGTAACTAAATGAAGAATCCACGAAGTTTCAGATAATAGATGGATGGGTACTCAAGGAATTGGGAGAAACAGTAGTGATGTTGGTTGAATCAAACAACCAAATGAAGAAATTAGTCGATTAGGGTTTGTTGCTCTGGAACTGCTGATGGTGGATGTGAACTTGGAGTATGGAAGAAGATGATGAATCTGTTGAATTTGTGTTGCCGTGGAGAGAAATTGCAGATGAAGTGTTGGTGGTTGTCAAGAAGATGGTTTCAGTGGATTCAAGTCACTACAACAACTACAGATAATGGGTTGAGGCTTAGTTGGTGTTGAATGAAACAGAAGTAGGATGTGCAGTGGTGATATTGCAGTTGCAGGTATGGAGGTGATGCTCAGATGGCAATAGAGAAAGAAGAGGAGATTCAAGGGTTTTAGGTTGAGAAGAATGGGGAGATACTGCAATGCTGAGTGCACATCTGTAGGTACTGTTGCTTCCAGGGATTTCATGGGTTAGTGTTGAGACTGTTAAGGAGAACATGGAAGTCAGGTGGAATGAATAGCTTGGAGCAGTGATTGCTGGAAGGAGTTTGTTGATAATTGTGCTGCTTCCATGATCGATAAGGAGGAGCTCGGGATGAAGGGAGTTCAGTGATGGAAGCTCGATAGTTTTCGGCAGTAAATGGCAGTAAATAAGATATGATGATGAGAAGCTGATGGAAGTGGTGATGTGAATGAGAATAGATGCTAGGATTGAGTTGTGCAGGGAAGAGCCGAAATTTGGCTAGGAAAGCAATCAAAAACAGCTGGGACTCTGATGGATTTTCTTGCAACTGAGTCGACTCAGTGATTACTGATCCAACTCAGATGGACTTGGACCTGTTGGGCTTGACTTATGGGCTGCTGCAGGGACTGATTTTGGCAGAAGGGAGCAACATACTTTTGGACGTAAAGGCAGAGACGACATATAAAAAGGAGAGAGTTTTTCTCCAACTTGGGGGGATATCTCCATGAAGATCTATTATCTTTATCTACTACTTTTGTCTAGGATTTAGAAAAATGATAGGTTTTCTTTTCCTTCTTGTTATGAATTCCACTCACATGTTTAGATAATTCTCTTTTGGTTAAGGAATAAGTTGGAGTTCCAACCATGATATTTATGCAATGAATTAGTTTTGTCTCCATATTTTGTTGCTTATGATTCACTTTTAATATTGTTATATGATTTGAATGCATGTTTAGTCGAGTCGCTAATCGATTGAATTAGTTTTCATCTCTATTGCTAGATTAGGGTTATTATACACAAAAGTGATAATTCCTGATTGCAAGTAGCATAATTGTGAGTATTGCTTGTAGTGATACATCCTAGTAGTCACAAGTGGATCATAACCTTTGTTAAAACAGATTAGTGCTTTTACACGTTCGTTTGCATTGATTAGTC